>NC_136944.1:1770623-1925623 GCF_949987615.1 Pollachius pollachius
CTCCAGCAGAAGCTCCAGAAGAACCTCCTGCAGAACATACTATTATTATTATGACTGATACTTCCCCCCCTTCCAGCTGAGCCTCGACCCTCAGTGGACTCGGTCTACCACTACCTCTCACTGGCATCACTTATTCATACCACACCCCCTCAGTAGAATACTGTTAATACTTATCGTCATTGTGTGTTTATCGTGTCCAAGCACAGAGGAGTACATGAAGCATTGTACAGCCAGTTAAACACGGAGGAATTTGCATGGGAAAAATACAACTTAAAACTTGAAATTTGAATACATATATACAGGGTGCGATTTGTGAAAAAAACAGAGGGGGGGATAATTTTGAGAAACATTTTAAAATGTTTCAAAATGAAGACGGACCCTGTGTATTTTGGTTGTTAATTATTACGATGTAATGGTGAAAATACTTTGGGTGGGGGGGATAATTTTTATCCCCACCGAGGATAAAAATAATTCAGCAGAGGGTAGGACGTGTAAACCAGAGGGGGGGATAATCCCCACCATCCCCACCGGCAAATCGCACCCTGCATATATATTCCTTATGTCTTGAAACAAAGAAAAGAATCAGCAGCATATCTTTCTTCGTTTAAATTCTTTAATCAGTGTGCAGAACATTGATAAACAAGACTTTTAGTCCATTTTGCACACTGTCTGCACAAAACAAAACAGTTTGTTTTTACAAACGGACGTAACCTGGCCTATGTTATTTGCAAGTCAAAAGCTTTCAAAATATGGAAAAATGGCACATCAACCAAAGCAACAAAAAGAAACGATTCACCAATCAGTGGCAGAAATGAGTTGCTCGTCAAATTCACCAAACATGAGAACGCCAGCAATGCATTGTGGGACAGGTTGCCAGCATAAAACGACCAGTGCTTTACCAATTTCAACATTGGTTGTTACTCCTGCGTGTGTTTCACTTTTAACCATCAGTGGGACGACATGTGGGACATGAGCAAGGGGAGTCTGGTTAAACAATGGTGTCTTTGATCGGAAAGTCATAAGATAACAATGTATATCTGTCTTTCATGGTGCATATTGTTATTCTTGTATTGGTTTACAGAAGTGAACGACAGCTATTCCAAGTATAACTCCTATGTTTCACATTATCCATCAGAATACTGGAACATGGAGTTGAAGTCGTGGCCGACCACATGGATAACAAGCAATGTCTGAGAGAGCTTCAAACGCACACTTACTTCAACCATGCCTCTACCCACACAACACAGGATCGCTTTTCTCTGCGTTTTATTTCATCACATTTTCATGAGAGCAATGGACTAGAAAGAAAAGTGTTCTCTGTCTCCTGTTGCTGTTGTTGGACCCTCACACACAGCAAGACTTTATGATGTGAACGCATTATGATGTGAACACATTATGAATGTGAACCCATTATGATGTGAACGCATTATGATGGGAATGCATTGTGATGTGAACGCATTATGATGTGAACGCATTGTGATGTGAACACATTATGATGTGAACGCATTGTGATGTGAACACATTATGATGTGAACACATTATGGCTGACATCACACAGCAGAACCGTATGACGTGAACTCTCTCAATCTAGTCCAAAAGGGTTTGTCAAAGAAACAAAACATCCAAATGATTCCACCTCATCAATCAATCAATCAATAAATACATAAATAAATAAATACATAAATAAAAACAGCAATTATTAAATAGATATTGTTTGATTGAAATAAATAAATAAATAAATTAATTAAGAGTATGTACATTATCATGACAAGCGTTTTTTTTCTGAAAAACTGCTGTTGGTCAAAAGACCCACAGCTAACTGTGTCCAGCATTTTGCAGTACACAATAAATAGTATGCATCCATTACAGTTACGCGTAGTGTCAGTGTTATGTCCTCTAAACCGACTCCTGGTGTGGGAACCAGAAAAGGATGTGAACTGGGAATGTGGGGATATAGGGGGGCCTGGTGTCAACAGTATGGTGCACTCAGCCCTCCAGAGTAATGAGAGCTCCAGCATCATCATGATGCTAGGAGGCTAAAAGAGGTTAGGAGGCTAAAAGAGGCAAGGAGCAAAAAGAGGCTAGGAGGCTAAAAGAGGCTAGGAGGCTAGGGGCTAAAAGAGGCTAGGAGGCTAAAGAGGCTAGGAGGCTGGGAGGCTAACAGAGGCTAGGGGCTAAAAGAGGCTAGGAGGCTAGTGTGTGTGTGTGTGTGTGTGTGTGTGTATGCATGTGTTGCTTATTAGTATTTCCCAATGTATGCTCACTCAGGCCTGCCTTATTGGGGTCCCGTAATAGATGGTCCACAGGTGAGCTCATAGCGTCATCCTGGGGTCAGAAGCACCACCTTGATGAAGGTGATGAGTTCCCCCTGGGTTCACCTGCCCAGCTGAACAAACAGTTTGCTTATGATTGTTTACGTGTGGTTGTGCCTTTGAAAGTAAAGAGCAGCTTGAGGCTTGAGCTGCTGTGAGCTGCCAGTAGAGGAGGGCTACAGAGAAGTTGTAACGTTCCAACCCAGGCTCACGGAAATACGTGACACTGTCACGTCACGTCATTTAATCTATTCATTCGTGATCTGGGACACGTAATTTCAATTTTTTCGTGACAAAAGCACAAATTTCAAACTCATTCTAAAAAGAAGAGACGAAGTAGCTAGCTTTTTTTCCGTCGCAGTTTGCCTACAGAGCAGTGCACCTGCCGTAAATCTATCCGTGAATTGTCACAATTTCTAAGAATCAAAAGGTGAAAGTAGAAACGGGTGGCCAAAAGCTGTCATATTGTTAGAAATGTGTGCTTTTTGGCACAAAAAAATTTAAATTACGTGCCCCAGATCACGAATGAATACATTAAATGACGTGACAGTGTCACGTATTTCCGTGAGACTGGGTTGAATGTTCTAATTCTAGTGTACAAGGGTCTGTGTTTAAAGCCTTACCTGTGACGGCTCTCACACAGAACCCTCCAAAATGGCACAAATCATTGCTGAAACATTAGTGTGTGTTTGATTAACAATCCCTGGCATAAAAACAAATGTTCCTTGTGTTAATTAAACAGTTATATAGAACCAGGAACTATCACCAATCAAAAATAGTTGTCATTTTAACATAGGAAAATAACTTGTATGTTGGCTAAAAAAAGACCCCCACAATATTATTATATTCACCATGAGTCGCTAAATATTCATCTGAAACCTAATTATTGATTACAAAAACTTACTGTCATTTTTTTGACACATGCCACAAATGGCTGAAAGTGGCCCTTTGGTCTTCAAACTCTGGACCCATGTTATCCTCCAGTATGGTGCCTCTAATAGGGGGACAGAGGGCATCCTGGGGGTTGTAGTTTCTTGATTTGCACATTGATGTCTTCTTTAAAAGTTGTAATCCTTGCTTAGTAAAACAAAATGAAATTGAAAATTGAAGAGAACAACAAGGCTTCTCTGGACATCAAAATAAAATTGATATATATGTTGAAGGATTAAACAAAAGATAAAGTGTATTCAAGACAAGTGAATAAAGCGTGCAACTCTTTTGAATTTGATATAGACATAGAAATGAACAAAATAAAACCTGGTGGCGGATTCCACAGAACGGGAGTCGGCCCTCTTAGAGCCAGGAGAAGAGGAGAGAAGTTATGTCCATGCTCTTTGCATCACATTAACCCATCCCTTGTTATCTGATCCTGATTCAGCTGCTCTTTGGTTCTCAAGAACAGCTGTCAGCACCTCGAGCTCCCATCAATCATCTGGAGCTAGCATCGCAACTCTGTCTCTCTCTGGGCGTCACAACTCCACCAAGAGAGAGGTCACCTTCTGAGAAAAATAATAGGAACTATTAACTTACACCAAGTAATGGAAATATCAATGAGAGTACTAATTATCTGGAGAAGTAACATCTGTTTCATTTGTCACATAACATTATGTCTGCAGTAGTCTTTAGTAGTCTATGAACATAGTTTCGTGGTGTCTTTTCGAAAGTCTTTCATTCTGCCTTTGCTGGTGCTATGTCCATGCCATGTTCAGCACCAAACCTTTCTTAAGTATTTGAAACATTGCAGGAAAACACACTTCGGTCAATTAGAAAAGCTTTCCTCCAGCTTTCCATCTCCCCTTGTAAACGTTTCATTTTCACTTAAAAAAAAAAATCAAGTCAGGCAAGAATGCCACGCCAAGGATCTCCATCTCCCTCTGGCGCCCCCTAGCAGCGCCTCAAGATCATAACGTCCATCACATCCCACCAGGAAAAGACGTTAGAGCCTTCGGTATCTTCTGTCGCTTGTCACTCTGCCCGGCTGCAAGTCCACTTGATGATGAGGGGGGGTTGCTTCCAGGAGAGGGGGGGGGGGGGGGGGGGGGGGTACTTTCAATGAGAGGCAAGAAAATAAGACGAGGAGGAGGTGGTAGGGAGTTCAAGTGTGGTTTGCGTCTCTCTTTGTGGTGTTCCTCAGGGTGTGAGGAGGAGCCCTACTCAATCACCATGCAGTGGGGCAGGTGCTGGGAGTAGTACTTGAAGAGCTCCGCCGTGGCCCCGGGGCAGTTGGTGAGCTCCAGCTCCTCGAGGTCCTGCAGCTGGATCAGCCCAGAGAGACCTGTGGTGGTCAGCAGGGGGCAGCCTGGGAACAACATGACAAGGCATGGGTGACTGAGTCCCATTAACCTACTGGGACACACATTGGCCTTTAACCACGGTCCTCAGCTTCTGGAAGTTACATCTAACGTACATTCAAGATACTAAAGTACACAACCCCGCCCTTAAGTAAGCACACAGCTCAACACTAAACTAATACACACTTATGTGTATATATATATATATATATATATATATATATATATATATATATATATATATATCAACATATAAACATAATACCATCAAATATAAATACCAGATTTTGTCGACATCTTCACTTGACCTTGAGGCCAAATCAACACTTGAACGTGTGTTTTCTTTACAATAAGTCCGTCTCTGAGTGTAGACACACTGCCTATTGGTGCTTAGAGATTTCCATTAAAACAAGGGAACCGCCTGTCTCTCTGTAGAGAGAGGAGCCATCAGAGTCCTAAAAGAGACCTGCCACGACCAACTATCTTCTAATGTGAAATAACTACTTCATTACCTGTATGGAGAAGGGTGTAGAAGATTATTTTCTAAAACATATGAGTCACTGAATGTGATGCAGTACCTGCGAGGGATAGGAGACGAAGACTTCTCATTCCAAACAAATGCTGGAGCCCAAAGTCTTGTACCTGAACACAGACACACAAAATCAGAATGAAAGGATCTTTAAGTAGTGAAGTACTGGGGGCCCAAGACCCTGGTGAACGTCAGTACACCGAGAAGAAGGAGAGACCTCCTGGAGGTGAGGCCTACTGGAGGTGAGGCCCCCTACTGGAGTCGGGGCCTACTGGAGGTGAGGCCAATTGGAGGTGGGGCCTACTGGAGGTGAGGCCTACTGGAGGTGAGGCCTACTGGAGGTGGGGCCTACTGGAGGTGAGGCCTACTGGAGGTGAGGCCGACCGGAGGTGAGGGCTACTGGAGGTGAGGCCGACTGGAGGTGAGGCCTACTGGAGGTGAGGCCTACTGGAGGTGAGGCTACTAGAGGTGAGACCTACTTTATAACACCTACTGGAGGTGAGTAAGTAGTGAAGTACTGGGGGCCCAAGACACTGGTAAACGTCAGTACACCGAGAAGAACGAGAGACCTACTGGTGGTGAGGCCTACTGGAGGTGAGGCCCCCTACTGGAGTTTCGCCCTACTGAAGGTGAGGCCTATTGGAGGTGAGGCCTACTGGAGATGAGGCCTACTGGAGGTGGGGCCTACTGGAGGTGAGGCCTACTGGAGGTGAGAACCCCTACTGGAGTCGGGGCCTACTGGAGGTGAGGCCAATTGGAGGTGGGGCCTACTGGAGGTGGGGCCTACTGGAGGTGAGGCCTACTGGAGGTGGGGCCTACTGGAGGTGAGGCTACTGGAGGTGGGGCCTACTGGAGGTGAGGCCAACTGGAGGCGAGGCCTACTGGAGGTGAGGCCCCCTACTGGAGGTGAGGCCTATTGGAGGTGAGGCCTACTGGAGGTGAGGCTACTGGAAGTGAGGCCTACTGGAGGTGAGGCCTACTGGAGGCGGGGCCTACTGGAGGTGAGGCCAACTGGAGGCGGGGCCTACTGGAGGTGAGGCCTATTGGAGATGGGGCCTACTTGAGGTGAGGCCTACTGGAGGTGAGGCCACCTATTGGAGGTGAGGGCTACTGGAGGTGAGGCGACTGGAGGTGAGGCCTACTGGAGGTGAGGCCTAGTGGAAGTGAGGGCTACTGGAGGTGTGGCCGACTGGAGGTGAGGCCTACTGGAGGTGAGGCCTACTGGAGGTGAGGCCTACTGGAGGTGAGGCCTACTGGAGGTGAGGCTACTGGAGGTAAGGCCTACTTGAGGTGAGGCGACTGGAGGTGAGGCCTATTGGAGGTGAGGCTACTGGAGGTGAGGCTGACTGGAGGTGAGGCTGACTGGAGGTGAGGCCTACTGGAGGTGAGGCTACTGGAGGTGAGGCCGACTGGAGGTGAGGCGACTGGAGGTGAGGCCTACTGGACCTGAGGCCTAGTGGAGGTGAGGGCTACTGGAGGTGTGGCCGACTGGAGGTGAGGCCTACTGGAGGTGAGGCCTACTGGAGGTGAGGCTACTGGAGGTGAGGCCTACTTTATAACACCTACTGGAGGTGAGGCCTACTGGAGGTGAGTAAGTAGTGAAGTACTGGGGGCCCAAGACACTGGTAAACGTCAGTACACCGAGAAGAACGAGAGACCTACTGGTGGTGAGGCCTACTGGAGGTGAGGCCCCCTACTGGAGTCTTGCCCTACTGAAGGTGAGGCCTATTGGAGGTGAGGCCTACTGGAGATGAGGCCTACTGGAGGTGGGGCCTACTGGAGGTGAGGCCTACTGGAGGTGAGAACCCCTACTGGAGTCGGGGCCTACTGGAGGTGAGGCCAATTGGAGGTGGGGCCTACTGGAGGTGGGGCCTACTGGAGGTGAGGCCTACTGGAGGTGGGGCCTACTGGAGGTGAGGCTACTGGAGGTGGGGCCTACTGGAGGTGAGGCCAACTGGAGGCGAGGCCTACTGGAGGTGAGGCCCCCTACTGGAGGTGAGGCCTATTGGAGGTGAGGCCTACTGGAGGTGAGGCTACTGGAAGTGAGGCCTACTGGAGGTGAGGCCTACTGGAGGCGGGGCCTACTGGAGGTGAGGCCAACTGGAGGCGGGGCCTACTGGAGGTGAGGCCTACTGGAGGTGAGGCCACCTATTGGAGGTGAGGGCTACTGGAGGTGAGGCCTACTGGAGGTGAGGGCTACTGGAGGTGAGGCGACTGGAGGTGAGGCCTACTGGAGGTGAGGCCTAGTGGAGGTGAGGGCTACTGGAGGTGTGGCCGACTGGAGGTGAGGCCTACTGGAGGTGAGGCCTACTGGAGGTGAGGCTACTGGAGGTAAGGCCTACTTGAGGTGAGGCGACTGGAGGTGAGGCCTACTGGAGGTGAGGCTACTGGAGGTGAGGCTGACTGGAGGTGAGGCTGACTGGAGGTGAGGCCTACTGGAGGTGAGGCTACTGGAGGTGAGGCCGACTGGAGGTGAGGCGACTGGAGGTGAGGCTACTGGAGGTGAGGCCTACTGGACCTGAGGCCTACTGGAGGTGAGGCCTACTGGAGGTGAGGCCGACTGGAGGTGAGGCGACTGGAGGTGAGGCCTACTGGACCTGAGGCCTAGTGGAGGTGAGGGCTACTGGAGGTGTGGCCGACTGGAGGTGAGGCCTACTGGAGGTGAGGCCTACTGGAGGTGAGGCTACTGGAGGTGAGGCCTACTTTATAACACCTACTGGAGGTGAGGCCTACTGGAGGTGAGTAAGTAGTGAAGTACTGGGGGCCCAAGACACTGGTAAACGTCAGTACACCGAGAAGAACGAGAGGCCTACAGGAGGTGAGGCCTACTGGAGGTGAGGCCAGCTACTACCCACATTACCGGGTGTAGCTTAACTTTAAAGAAAACACTTATTATAATGATTTCTCTGTAGTAGGCTAGGCACCACGGCTACAAACAGCAGGAGCATGCAGCTGTCTGTGTGCGTGCGTGCGTGCGTGCGTGCGTGCGTGCACATGCTACTGGGTCACCTGACAACACCAGCGCAGGTAGAGGCTCCTCAGTGTGGACATGGTTGACAGGTAGCCCAGGCCGGTGTCTGTGATCCGCACACACCTACATGAAGAGAACAGAAACACATCACCATCAACATGATTACAAGACAACCATCGCTTGTCATCCATGACATCACCAATCACCATGGTTACAAAGATCAACCATTACTTGTCCCTGACATCATTAAGCGGCTTTCTGCTGCTCTTCCCTCCTCTCTCCTCCTCTCTCCTCCTGTCTCCTCTTCCCTCCTCTCTCCTCCTCTCTCCACCGCTCTCCTCCTCTCCTCTCTCCTCCTCTCTCCACCTCTCTCCTCTTCTCTCCTCTCTCCTCATTGCTCCTCTCTCCTCATTGCTCCTCTCTCCTCTAGTCTCCTCTTCTTTCCTCCTTTCTCCTCCTCTCTCCTCTTCTCTCCTCTCTCCTCATTGCTCCTCTCTCCTCAACTCTCCTCTTCTCTCACCCCAGCATAGGTAACCCAATGCGCAATGTGTCGTCGGAGTGACGTCTTTTCTGTGTTATTATTGGAAGTCAAATTTCGGTCCACTGAAGGGGTTAGGGTTTGTAACGCAAGGCGACGTCTTTTTTTCGACGTCTACCGAACGTCTAATGTTGGCGTCCGTGGGACCTCTGTGTAAGGGCTATTTATAGTCCAAATGTTGTCATTTGTGGACGTCTTTTCAACATCAAATTTAGACTCATTTAAGACGTATTTTTTAAACTATTTCTATAATTTATTTATTTTATATATATGTTTATGGTTTTTGCCATCGGAAAAAGAGAAACGGCGATTTATTTAATTGCATATGGTCCGATAAATGATATGGTCCGATCAATGGCTCTCTCTCACTCACTCCCTCTCGCTCACATGCTTTAGACCAGGGGTCTCAAACTCGCGGCCCGGTGGCCAATTGAGGGTCAATATATTGTGGCTCCCTACTTGACATCAAAATGTAGTGTTAGTGTGGCCCGCGCGTTGTTGTCAAGCGCACATTTTTGCTGAGTCGCTTGCCACGCCTTTTTGTCACTTGTGATAGGGTGACCAGATGTCCCGGTTTTGCCGGGACAGTCCCAATATTGTGTTGCATGTCCTGGGTCCCGACAAAAGCCAAAGGACGCTAAAATGTTCCGGTTTCCACCAACCACTATGAAATGTCCCCTGTTGTCAGCGATAACATAGCCAACGTGATCTAATTATAGCCTGATCATTAACTTAGATTGGGTCAGTTGTGCTATTTTCTTTTGTGGAATACTTGATGTGGCCCAGCCTGACCCAGACTACCTCCAGCGGCCCCCAGGTAAGTTGAGTTTGAGACCCCTTCTTTAGACCCACCCATGAGCCGGTGAACACATGCACAGAGTCCCTGTCCACATTTTCGGTGTACCATAAAAAATAACTTGATTACTTAAAATAAATGATCCAGGAAATGTAAAATAACAACAAATAAACATAATATACAAATATTACATCATGTAAGCCTATACATTTCCCTGCACCTTTCAAAAGGCTTCCAAATGATGTCCAAAAAACGTACCCAGTTCAAAGGTGAAATGCAACAGCTACAGGAAAACAAATGGTACAGAAAACATCTTGAAACATTAAGAAGTAGTACAAAAAAGACGTCTAAAATTATTCTAAATTTGATGTTTAAAAAGACGTCCACAAACGACCACATTTGGACTATAAATAGCCCTTACACAGAGGTCCAACGGAAGTCAACATTAGACGTTGAAAAAAAGAAGTTTCCTGGCGTTACAAAACAACCCCTTCAGTGGACCGAAATTTGACTTCCAATAATGGCACAGAAAAGACGTCCCGCCACATTGCGCAGTGGGACGGAGGTCCCACGGATGTCAAAATAACGCCTTGTTCACACTACACTTGTTCACACTATGTGTCCGCCAACGGATGACAGAGGGCGTGTCTGACATAGGGGACAAGTCTATGTAGAGGCATACTGCAGCCAACCAAATCGCTTCCCGCTACAAAGCCGATGTGTGGATATAAATACAAAAGATGACACAAACAACAGGTGGCTGAAAACAATCCTATCATTCCACATTTCTTTAAAAATATATAAAAAAATATAAAAATATATAAAAATATATAAAAAATATTTCCTGCTTCTTCATGCTTGTTAGGCGCAGTAAATACTTCCGCAATCCACCAGTGCTCAGCAGCCAAGCCTGGTATTGCAGCTGTTTAGCGGGCTGTGGACAGGTCCCTCAATTCATGGAGGTCCGGAAGTAGATATCGCCGTTTACTCCAATATAAGTGGAGAACAGGAATGTGTCTCCGCAAAAAATGTCTGGATATCAATCAAAGGCTCATAATTGTCTTCATACCATGTACTAATAAAATGTAAGTTTTCTTTTTTCAAAACGCGTTTTATTAGCTGCTTTCTTTATTTATTTTGGGGTGGGCAGTCGAAAGGAGTCGTAGTGAAACAAATGTTGTTTCTTAATAGGTCCATGTTTCGGCCTGTCATCCGAGATAAATTGACTAATAATTAATAATTGTTGCCCAGATGGCAGGAGGAGTGTTATTTAAAGATCATATATAGAGAATCATCGGGGGGGGGGGGGGGGGGTTAGTAACTTATACTTCCATGGTTGGTAAACAATGCTACTGTGCTTGCTCAGACTATTAGACCTATCGCTTATGATGCTACAATGCTAACAATGCTAGAAATCGAGAATATTTCTACATCCGGCACGTCATGCGCTCTTCGTCTTCAATAGGTCCATGCATGCAATAGGGCGTGGCTTCAGACCTCCATGATGCGGAAGCAAATCTCTCCTTGATGTTGCCCTGCGCTATTGTGCAGTTTTCATAGGAATGAATGTCGGCCATGTTTTAGTCCGCTGTCCTTTCTTTAATAGGTCCATGGCTTGTTATTGCAAAATGGATCCAGGAAACGCGTGGAGTTTATTTGCATAACCGCGATCTCACTGCCTGAAAAGTTGAACATTCCTCAACTTTTTGACACAGGTCACGGAGCCTAATGGACGGACGGACCCACAATGCATTTCGCGAGCGCCCCATGCAAAGTAAATGAGATCCTCCGACGGACGCATGTAGTGTCGCGTTAGATGTTCGGTAGACGTTGAAAAAAAGACGTCAACTGGCGTTACCAAACAACACCTTCAGTGGACCCAAATTTGACGTCGAAAAGACGACACTGCGATATCCCATTTGGACTATAAATAGCCCTTACACGAAGGTCCCATGGCCGTCAACATTAGACATTCGGTAGACGCCGAAAAAAAGACGTCCCCTGGCGTTACAAAACAACCCCTTCAGTGGACCGAAATCGTACGACCAATAATGACACAGAAAAGACGTCACTCCGACGTTACATTGCACAGTGGGATCATGTATACATTTCCTGCAGCTGTCATAGGCGTCCAAATGACGTCCAAAAAAATTACCCAGTTTAAAGGTGAAATGTTGAACTTAAAATGACGTCCAAGATGGGTCATGGTTTGACATCCAAATAGTGACCTAGTTTGAACGTCAAATAGATGTCCAGAATTGGTCATGGACCGACCAACCTGATCTAAACACGATCTGCACGTCTATCCAACGTCCAATGTGTAGTGGGACTCCGTCTCATTCTTCATCCTCTGTACCACTTCTTGGAGTCAACTATCAGTGTTTGCTGATAGTTGACTCTTTCGCGAGCGAAAAGACAAGACATTGTTCCTTCATTTTAAAAGATTTACTTGAAAGTCTTCATAATACATACCGTCTTACACACGGTCAAAAAACAGTGTAGCTTCCATCAATGTCAAACTCCAAACTGAATTTCGTCACCGCCGTTACCGTAATAACTATACAGTGATAACTAACCCTAACCCATATTTTTACATCACTAAATTATGCATTTTAACAGTTTTACAGATTATGAATTAACATGAAATTACTGTTAGCAGTTTTTAATAATTTTAAACAAAATATTCATTATAAACCAATTATTGGCATATTGGCTCTCACATTACCCGGCCCCTAATTGGTTAGGCAGGTGGACTAAGCAATTACAAACTAAAACATCAAGAGCCAAAATAAAACAACGTCCAACTCAAACTGGTTTCTTGTGATTCTTTCCACCCTTTTATAAATGTTCTCTCCTGACGCTGCTTCACAGTTTGTTAACAGGCCTTTCCAAGATACTGGTCTTGGTCTTTATCTTCACTCTTCAAACCACTCCGCTGGAGTCCGGTAAGGTTTCAACCACTCTCCCGATGAGCCAGGAGTTTTGAGGTGAAGAACTGTCCACTAACAACACAACATCTCAAGTCGAAAAGTTTCTTCGTGGTCTCGACCACTTCTGCCGTTCTTGGAGGAGTGGGAGGTACTCACGGGTCCATCTGGTCCAGAACAAGTCTGCTATATAGTGGACTTGCTTCCAGCGTTTTCTTGTGAATGTGTCGTTTTTGCTGAAAATGCCTGGAAGCATAGTGGGTTGCGACTTCAGCAGCAATAAATGATTCGGGGTCAGAGGCTCGAGGCCATTCACGTCGTCCGAGATACTTGTGAGAGGCCTGCCATTGATGATGCTCTCAACCTCTCACAGAACTGTCTGAAGACAATCATCATTCACAGCTTGCTCTTTCAACAAAGAATTGAGGATTCTTTGCACTGTTCGAATCTGTCTTTCCCAAACCCCACCCTGGTGGGAAGCTGCCGGGCTGTTGAATATCCACTGTATTCCCTTTGGTTGTAAGGCTCTTTCGATTTTGTCATGATCAAGGAGTTGAATTGCCTCCCTCATCTCCCTTTCAGCGCTAACAAAGTTTGTGCCATTGTCAGAGCGCATGATAGTAACTTGACCTCTTCTAGACACAAAACGCCAAAACGTGTTAATGCAGAGTCTGTATCGAGGCTATCTGCCACTTCGATGTGCACAGCTCTAAGGCTAAGGCAAGTGAACAGTACACCATATCTCTTGACTGCACTCAGGCCTTGCTTAACATCGAACGGCCCGAAAAATCCACACCGGTCTTCATAAAGCAAGGTTTGTCCGGCAAGAGGCAGTCTTCAGGCAGGCTCGCCATCTTTTGCTCTCCGACTCTTCCACTGATCCGGCGACATACTGCACACTTGTTGATTATTATTCGGATAGCAGAATTGGCTTGTGGGATCCAATACTTGCTCCGTACTTGTGCCATGACATAACTGCGTCCGCAGTGTCCTGTTCTTTGGTGTATGTCTCTCAAGATCAATGTGGCGACTATACAGTGCTTAGAGAGTACTGCTGCGTGCTTGACGTTCTCTGGCATGGCCGACTTGTTGAGTCTTCCGTCAACTCTCAATGTGCCATCTTGCAGAATCGGATCCAGCTTGAGCAGCTGACTGATTCGACTGACTTGTTCTCCCTTTTGCAGAGCTTTAATATCCTCTCTGAACTGTTGTCTTTGGCCGAACTGGATTAATATGGACTCTGCAGCGAACATATCCTCTATCCTTATTTTCCTTTGTTGTTCTGTATTTCTCCATTTGTTTTTCTAGCTTTGATCTTTGCTTTTCGGGGTCCTTTTCGGTTTGATTGACTGTTCCCGAGTACCCTTTTCTTTAATCCTCAGCTGGCGCAAGGTTCCCTTCAGCCGCAGAATCCAGGCCACTGACCTTTTCAGCTCATGCCAGTCCAAATAGTAGTCGATCAATCTGTTAATTGGTTCCACGTTATCTTCGACTACGACTGTGTTGACTGAAACTGAGTTCTTGACCTCTGGGTCATCTTGAAGGCTTTCTTTTCTTTGCACAGGTTGTTTGGGCCAATCATGTTCGCTTTGCAGAAGGAATTTTGGTCCATTAATCCATGTTCCTTCTTGCATCAATGATTTGGCTTTCAGGCCCCTGCTAGCTTGATCTGCAGGGTTTTCTGCTGTGCCGACGTAGTTCCACTGAGACGGCTTGGTAGCTTCGCGAATCGGTTTAACTGTTTGCAACAAAAGTTTTGAATTGAGCTGTTTCACTTTCAATATACCTGAGTACAGTAGTGCTGTCTGTCCAAAAGGTAGATTGTTGAAGTGGAAGTTGTAGCTCTAGCCGTAACATCTTGGCCATCTTCACTGCCATGACCGCCGCAGTCAGTTCAAGCCAGGGAATTGTGACCTGCTTGAGTGGAGCCACTCTTGATTTAGCCATCAAAAACTAGCAATGTTTCACGCCTTGCTTGTTCTCTAGCAGCAGATAAGTCACAGTGCTGTATGTGTACTGTGAGGCATCCAAGAAATTATGTAACTGCGCTACGGCAAAGTCTGGAGGTTTTAAATATCTGCTCACGTGGAAGTCAGTAAGCTGAGTAACATCATTTTTCCATTTTTGCCAACCTTCAGCACGTTTTTTGCCAATGCTCTCATCCCAACCGTGATGCTCCTTACAAAGCTCTTTTAGCAGAAGTTTGGCTGGCAGGACGACCGGCGCCAAGAAGCCGAGGGGGTCGTAGACTGAGTTGACGACGGATAAAATGCCCCTCCTCGTCATCGGCATGTCTTGTAGCTTCATGCTGTAAGTGAAAGCATCCATGTCTGTATCCCACTGTACGCCAAGAGTCCTTTCGACTGGTAGTGCGTCATGGCTTAGATCCAAGTCTTTTGCTTCACTAGCTCTGTGTACTTCTGGGATGGACGTTAACACCTTCCGGCTGTGGCTCATCCACTTCGTTAGATTAAAACCTCCACTGGCACACAAGGTGTGGAGATCACTTGCCAATGTAACAGCGTCTTCTTCTGTAGCTACGCTCTTTAAACAATCATCCACGTAAAAGTTCTGCAGAAATACGGCTTCTGGGGAGGCAGTGGCTCTGTGGTCCTCAGCGGTTCTCCGAAGTGCGTACGAAGCAACGCTTGGCGATGACGTGGCCCCAAATAGGTGCACTGCCATTCGGTATTCCTCCATGGGCCCATTCAAGTTACCATTAGGCCACCAAAGAAAGCGGAGGAGATCTGCATCTTATTCTGGCACCTGAACTTGATAAAACATCGACTCTGCCATCATGGCTATTGGCTCTTCACGAAATCTTAAGAGGACCAATGTTGGTCAGATTGGGTCCCTGTAGTAATTCACCATTCAAAGACCAGCCCTGAAATGAGGCTGTGCAGTCGATGACCACTCGTAGTTTTCTTTTCTTAGGGTGATAAACCCCGTGGTGCGGTATGTAGAACACCCTGTTGTCGTCACGGTTCAGCTGGTGTGCCGGAACTTGGACAGCGTAGTCTTTGCTTATGATGTTGTCCATGAAGGCTTTGTACTCTTCAAAAAACTCAGGAATCTTCTTGAGCTTTCTTTGCAAACTGGCTATGCGCTGCTCCGCCACACAACGGTTATTAGGCATTTGGTGCTTCTCGTTCCTGAGTGGCAATCCAATGCTGTAATGTCGATTCTCCAGAGTTTTGTGCACAGACTGCATGAACTGTTTATCTTCTTGTGACAACTCGTCCTTGTCATCGTAGTTGCGCTCTTGGAAATCAGTATTACACTGTTGGACAAGTAACTTCTTAACTTCAATCAATGAGATCATGTTCACTGATCATTGAGGCGGTGTGTTCTCTGTGTCCTCCAGTTCCTTTCTCATGGGCCCATTCACTACCCATCCAATGGCAGTCTTAATGACATAAGGTCCTCCATGTTGACTGTTAATAATGCGCCATGGCTCCATAGCCTTCGGACAGTTTGCTCCAATAAGTAAGCCTACATCTGCTACCAATCCTGGCAAACGCACTTCTCTGAGATAAGGCCACTGTTGAATATCTGATTGCCTGGGTATGTTTTCAGCATGAACTGGTATGTTGCTGTGAGTCTACACCTTAGGAAGATCGATATGCTCGGTCTCTTCTAATCCGCACACTTCCAGGTCTGATATCACGTAGCTACTTATGAGCTTCTGTTCTCCAGGTTCGTCTTGACCCATGGTGCTGAGAAGTATTTGTGTTGGTTTACCTTTAACGTTCAGTTTATTTTGCAGGTCTCCCGTGCAGAACGTTGCTGTACTTCCCGGGTCCATGAAGGCGTAAGTCTTGACATACGCTGTTTTTTGATTTAATCTTCACCGGTACAATCGACAGCACACATTCAGCTTTTCGGGCCCCAGTTAGACTACAGGACTCTTACGTGACAGAAACTTGAGCACATGAAACTTTGTTTCCTTGAGCACCGTCTCACTTCTCAGGTAAGACAGAACCTTCTCTCACTATGATCACTATGTACAAAATGTCTGGATGCCTTAACGCACACTTTGCATTCGATTCTTCTTTTGCAGAACTTGCTGTGATGGCCGGGAGTTAAGCAGCCAAAACAAGAGCCATTTGACTTCAGGAACTCCACACGTTCTCTGTGAGGCTGATCTTTTATTTTGTTGCATAAAGCTAGAGTGTGAGACTGCTGGCAGTATAAACACGGCTTCTCAAATGCGATCCTGGTCTTGCCTGGATTAGCTGGCATCACATATGTTCCTTGAGGCCTTTTATCTTCTGCGGAAACGTTGGTAGCGAAGCTGCTTCTACGGACTTCTCTCTTAAAAGGATGTCTTTCTTTTTGTTCAACCTTCCCAATTGTGGTTGGTCGGCTGTCTGGTAGATTACCGAAGAGGGGATCCATCATTATTTTAGCTTGGCGGTCTATGTATTTCACCAAATCAACAAACTTAGCTCTTCTACATCCTCGCTCTTTGACGTTGTAAGCTTCAGCACGGCAACGTTCTTTCATTTTGAAGGGTAGTTTGGATACCACAGTCCGTAAGTTGGTAGGGTTGTACATCTCTTCCAGATAGTCTATGTCTTCCATAGTGTTGCGACACCCAACCAGGAAGACAGCAAAAGCATTTAATGCTTTTCCGTCATCTGACTTGATCTGCGGACATTTTAGTGCTTTATCAATGTACGCGCTGGCGATCTGTAGCTCGTCCCCATAGTGCTCTTGAAGCAGTTTCCTCGCTTTAGAGTAGCCTTTGCTAGCTGACATGTGGGCGCAGCTGCGAACAAGCTGCTGGGGTTCACCAGCTGTATGTTGTTCCAAAAAATACAATTTGTCCTTGTCTGTCGTTGTCTGTCTTTTGTTCAATTGAGTGCTTGAATGCTCTGATGAAAGATTTGTACTGCAGTGTGTCACCCTTGAAGACAGGGATGTCCTTTGTTGGTAGCTGGGATTGCTTTTGTTGTTTTACGTCTTTAATCTCATGTTTTGGATCAAACCATTGTTCTTGATCAAATGTTTTTTTCATCTTCAGGCAAAAGGCTTGCAACTTCTTTGTTGAGGCAATAAAACTCATTTACAGAAAGTGGGAAATCATGACATCTTTAACCTCATGTAAATTTTGAGTATCGCTCATCATTATCTCCACTTCATTACTTTTACTTGTGAGAGCTCCTAATTTTCTTCTCCTCAATGTTATATATTTTTGCAATTTCTCCTCTAAGGCTTTCTCTGTCGACCTGCGTGTCCGTCCTGGATCCATTGTATCCTCAAAATATCCAAGCCTCTTTTTCTTTTCATCAGTCATCTTAATATTGCAGAGTTAGGCTTTAGTTGCATGCAATAGTTTAAAAGCACTTATCCGTCAAGTAACATTTTCTTCATAAAAACAATGGCAAAACAACTTCTTAAATGAAGCCCATGTAATCCACGTTGACTGTCACAAGGCTTAAAATATGAGCTGACACGGAGAATCAACAACTTGCATTTTATCTATGCAATCCTTTATCCTATGCAAGCGCTATAAAAAACTGATCAATTATTATTATTATTATTATTATTATTAATCCACCATTAATCTTGGAACGGGCTTCAACTATCTTCCTGCATCGGCGTGACGTCCTCTTGTGGGAATGCACGAGGATAATATGAACAGATCACGTTACCTTTCCTTGGAGAATACCTCAAAGTACTACCCGTTTCTTGAATCAGCTTCTTCAGGTGAGCTCTGTTTTCTTTTCTCCCGATCTCCCAAGCGGACAGCTGCGCTTTCCCCACGGCCGGGCACAGGCACAGGCACGTGCAGCTTATTGATCCATTAAGCTAGTTTTTTGACAAAATGTAGCGGCACTCCTTCTCATTCTTCATCCTCTGTACCACTTGTCGGAGTCAACTAACAGTATTTGCAACGCGAGCGAAAAGACAAGACAATGTTCCTTCGTTTTAAAATGTTTACTTGAAAGTCTTCAAAATAAAATACACGTCTTCACACGGTATAATGCACGGTCTTACGCATGGTCAAAAAACTGTGTAGCTTCCATCAATGTCAAACTCCAAACTGAACTACGGCACCGCCGTTACGTAATAACAATTTAGTGATGTCATTACGTAAAAATCCCAAAACATAGAAAATAACATATTTAACATTTTTACATCACTAAATTATGCATTTTAACAGTTTTACACATTATGAATTAACATGAAATTACTGTTAGCAGTTTATAATCATTTTAAACTAAATATTTATTATAAATCAATTATTGGCATATTGGCTCTCACACAATGTTTAGTGGGAAGGGTCTACATTGGTTTATTATGCGTGTGCATAATATCTGGAAGCCTATCGAGGGGATGCTCTGAGGGGGCCGGTCCACCGAGAACGATAGTACTGCCGACACAAGCTGTGGGAGCCTGCTGCTCACAGGACTGCACTATGTTACACTATGGACGCTTCTGAAGGTTCTGCTTTTAAATATTAACAAAACATTTCAATTTTCAACTAGCAATTTTCCTTTAGTAGCATTATTACATTGATTATTGTGTAATCAAATACCTTGATTGATTCTGTATGATTTCTAAATATGAATTCATAACTTCAACTTTTCATTGCATAACCCCTGAAAAGGCTGCAGTTTGAGTACAATAACTAGTAGAGTTTTAACTTCCGCTCAGCAGAAATGTGATGTGCGTCATGCTGCTACAACCCTCCCCTTTCTGACTGCTTTCACCTACAGTGATGATCTAATACTCACTAGAGTCACTAACATGACATATTCAAAAATGTGTGTGTGTGTGCGTGTGTGCGTGTGTGTGTTACATATCCTTCAAAGAACATGCACCATCACACCAGGTGCTTTGCTGTAAGGATAACACACACCTGTCCAGGACCAGCTCCTCCAGCTTGTGCAGGTCGCAGGCGATGTACTCCAGGGCCATGTCGGTGACCCGCGGGCACCAAGACAGGTCCAGGCTCCGCAGCTTGCGCAGGTTCTCCGCCACCAGCTCCACGCCGTCGTCGGTGATCTTGGAGCAGCCGGAGAGGCTGAGGGCGGTGAGGTTGGGGAGGCTGTGCACCATGTTGACCACTCCGTGGTTGGTGATCTCCCAGCAAGAGTGCAGCCGCAGGGTGTGGGTGGTGTAGCCCTGGAGTAGGAGTGGACTTCATTAGTCTCTTCATTAAAGGGGACATCTCATACCACCAGGTGTGAGTGTGAGTAGCCATTACAAGCAGGTTTGAAAATGTGCAGCATTGTGACATCACAGGTGGGCATGTCCATCTATCCGTCACACATCTAGATGGACACGCCCACCTGTGATGTCACAATGCTGCACATTTTGAAAACGGCTTGTAATGGCTACTCACACTCACACCTGGTGGTATGATATGTCCCCTTTAAGACACAAACATTTACATTTACATTTAGGGCATTTATCAGACGCTTTTATGCAAAGCGCCTTACAATAAGTGCATTTGTTACAATAAGTACATTTGTCATAAGAAGTGAAACAATATATCACTTTCGGCACAGTAAAGATGTTCATAGAACCAAGTGCAAGTATTACAATCGCTAGACTAACCCATTCCCCGTGTAAAGCAATGATAGCAGCTACTGTAGATGCTACACAATTAAGTACCTTGAATAAGTGCAATGTACAAGTGCCAGGACGTAAAACATTAGGTGGTGACTGTGCATTGGTTTCTATGCAGAGCCGAGGTGAACTCTGAACAGGTGAGTTTTGAGTCTTTAGCGGAAGCTGGTGAGCGACTCTGCGGTCCTGACATCGGTAGGGAGCTCGTTCCACCACTGAGGTCCCAAAACAGAGAAAACTTGTGACTTCGCTGATCGACCTTTGCTTGCTCTTAGCGATGGCGGTACCAGACGTCCAGCTGAGGTAGTTGAGCGGAGGGATCGAGCTGGGGTGTGTGGCTTTACTAATGCTTGGAGGTAGGCAGGGGCAGTTCCATCGACTGCCTTGTATGCCAGTACCATCATCTTGAATCTGATGCAAGCTATTACAGGGAGCCAGTGGAGGTCTCGGAAGAGGGGGGTTACATGTGAGAACTTTGGTAGGTTGAACACGAGGCTCGCTGCCGCATTCTGGATGCGCTGCAAGGGTTTAATCGCAGAGGCAGGGAGTCCAGCCAGGAGCGAGTTGCAGTAGTCGAGGCGGGAGATGACCAGTGATTGGACTAGAAGCTGAGCTGCTTCCCTTGTGAGGAAGGGCCGGATCCTGCGGATGTTGTAAAGTGCAAATCTGCAGGATCGGGCCACCGCAGTGATGTTTGCGGTGCAACATAACTGATTGTCCAACACTACACCAAGGTTTTTGGCAGTTGGAGAAGGAGATACAGTGATGTTCTCAACAGTGACCAGTAAGTCCATGTGTGGGCAATCTTTCCCTGTTATTAGGAGGAGCTCAGTCTTGTTGAGGTTAAGCCTCAGGTGATGGGCAGTTGTCCAGGTGCTGACTTCTGCCAGACATTCAAATATGCGTGTTGCAATCAGGGCTTTGTCAGATGACGGAAAGGAGAGAAAGGAGACAAACCATATAGCAACACAAAGACACGGCTGGTATAGACCTCCTATAGACTGGTACAGACCTCCTATAGACTGGACCTCCTATAGAATGGACCTCCTATAGACAGGTACGGACCTCCTATAGACTGGACCTCCTATAGACTGGTACGGAGCTCCTATAGGCTGGACCACCTATAGACTGGTACGGACCTCCTATAGACTGGACCTCCTATAGACTGGTACGGACCACCTATAGACTGGATCTCCTATAGACTTGTACAGACCTCCTATAGGCTGGACCACCTATAGACTGGTACGGACCTCCTATAGACTGGACCTCCTATAGACTGGTGGTCTGCTCTGAGGACATGGTTAGGTTAGGGTTAGGGTTATGGTTAGGGGGTTAGGGTTAGGGTCCAGCAGTCACCTGTTTGGCGGTGAAGTAGGCCATGGCCGTGTCCGTGACGTGGTAGGCCTGCAGGCTGAGCTCAGACAGGTTGGGGAGGAGCTGGGAGATGGCGGCGATTGCGTCGTCTGCCACGTTGATGCAGTCGCTGACACTGAGCGAGGTGAGGCGGGCGTTGAGGCTGGACCAGAGGCCGGCCTCCGTGAAGTCGTTGCAGCCCGACAGCTCCAGGTGCATGAGACCCTGCATCTGCTCCAGCATCACCTGGGGGCACAGAGAGGACTGAGTGGGTGCAAACACTTTGTATCTGTTCATAATTTAACTGCTCTCCTGTACTTTCTGCTTTTAAAACCGATGAACAAATTAACATCTTAACATCACCATCATCATACATGTGTTCACTTCCTGTTCGCTTCGCGTTCGCTTCCTGTATTCTTATTATGATTATGGTTTTGTAAACCACTTTTCTAAAATGTATCTGTTAAACACGGTGTTAAACACGGTGTTAAACTGTTAAACGGTCGACAAAACTGTCTGCAATGAATACTGTCTGCACTTATTATTATTATTGCTACAGTTTGTCTTTGTTTAACCGTTGGTTTCACAGTGTAGGAACATATATCCTGGTGCCAAGAAATATCTGCCAACAATATCAGTGTTCCCAATGGCAAGGCAACCATGTACTAATCACATGTGAAGGCGTGAAAAACATTCTAATTCATTTTTTATCGAATTGGAAAGGGTTGATAAGCACTTATAAATAACCCTAAGTAGATGCACCACAATCCCTGTAAGAAGCAAAGGATGTTATGTCAGAAACATAAATATACCAACATACAATGTTGCTTACAATCAAACTAATAAACATATAGCATTCATTAGACCATTCGTAAGCAACAGTGTATTCTGTCTCATACCTGATACCAATCTCATTTGATTAAAATCGGTTCAAGTACTACATATTTGTATCAGGTGCCTAACCCTAACCCTAACCTTTATCTTGTCCTTTATTCACCTTATTCATTCATATTTCTGTTGGGACTGAAGTACTCATTCATTTAGCCCTAAGTTACACATCCAGCTTGTTAAACACACTTCTAGCATTCAGCAACGACACATCTTAGACGTGTTCATAATGTCACGTGTTCCATGAGCGGATCATGGAACACGTGACATTATGGATCATGTCCCCTCACCTCCAGCCCGGCGTCGGTGATGGTGGAGCGCTTCAGGCTGACGGAGCGCACACCCTTCTTGGACAGGGGGTAGTTGTCGATGAACTCACAGATGTCCAGGTCGGACACGCCCACCAGGCAGAAGGCCTGGAAGCCGCGCAGGGCAAAGGCCTGCAGGCTGACGAACTCCTTGTCCCCGCTGGGCTGCAGGGCATACAGCTCCTTGGCGTGCAGGATGGGCATCACGCCCTCCCAGAACTTGGGCTGGTACAGCACCTTACGCCACGTCTTGCAGACCTGCGCCAGTGCGCATTTCTCGGCCGTGGTGAAGAACCACAGTAGCCGGTTCAGCAGCTTCTCGTCCAGCACCAGCTGGCGCTCGGCCGGCAGCAGGGGCTTGGGCAGCGTGAGGGGGGGCAGCTGCAGCGGGCGGAGGGAGGGCTTCAGGGCCAGTGGGGGCTTTCCTGCTTCCAGGCCATTGGGGCCCATCTGCAGGCTGGCCCCCAGACCGGGGTGGGGCCCGCAGCCGGCCTCCAGGTGCAGGAGGGGGTGGGGGTGGTGGTGCAGGTGGTGGTGATGGTGGTAGGGCAGCGGAGAGGGTGGGGGGGGGAGGATGGAGGGCACAGAGGCGGAGGAGGACTGGCACAGGCGGTTCTTGGCGGCGGGCGTGCCCTTGGTGATGCTGGCGCTCAGCATGCCGTTGGGCTGGGCGGGGGGCAGCTTCACCATGCCGTTACGCGTCACACAGGGAGACTTGAGCTCGCCGGGAGCGGACATGTTTAACATCTGGAGCCTGGAGCGAGACACAGCAAACCTGCATCATTGATACAGCAAAAGTGCATTACATCATTAAGACATTCAAAACATGACATGATCATCCAATAATATCTTTGGAATGCACCGGTGTTTACAACGATACATTGAACAGCGTAACATCCCTGATGGCTAAGTGGGCAGAGATGTTGGAACCATATATGGGCAGAGATGTTGGAACCATATCATTCTACTCATGGTCGGGTCCCTTCAAATGGGAACCGACCATGAGTTCAGTAAAAACGAGTTCCTTCCTAAACAGCCGCAGTCAACTCTTGTACTAAAGGATTGAGCTGTCCCTTGCCTTGTTTGACTTTTGAGATTGCTATTCCGGCAAAAAAGTGGGTGTCCTCTTAATTACTAATTCTCACAAAAGGAACATTACAAAAATGTAATATGCAGCGATTCTGAGACAGAACACCAGTTGTGGTCATATGGGAATGAAACTAATATCTGATACTTTATGTTACTGACATACCCTTCTACTCTCTTGCAACTAATGCAGGAATGTCATCATGTGACGAGTATCGGCAACAGCATTTAAGTTTAGCCGCGGCAAGGTAAAATACTCCACAAAACAGTTAACTAGGACCAAGTGTTGTAGGCTGTATTACTCCTTTAATGACCCCGCCAATAGAGTGGCGAAGTCACGCCCCTTCCGGTAGAGCCCATGGGACCTATGAGATCGAAAAATATGAATGGGTTTCAATGGAGAGAAAGTAATTATTTTCTGGTCCCAGTCTTTATATGCCCTTGATTATACATATGTTGTTTGTGGATTTAAATGATAATTTTTCATGCAAAGAAAACTAAAAAAATTCGCGAAGAAGTTTGATAATTTTGTGTGAGGCCGCTTTGTGAACTACAGCTCTTCGCTGCTCTCGACGCGAATGGTATACGTCACCACCCGCACTTGGAACTCCGGTACAGACATGGCAATCTCTCTGCTCCACCTTACCGCTTTTTTCGAAGGGGAGGATAAAAGCATCGAAAGAGGTGAAAACCTTTATAAGTTGGGGCATGTGGAGAGTTTCAGTTATGCCGATGGGAGATTGTCGGTCTCGTCCACGCCAGTCGCAGGGAGCGTGACGTCACATACGAGACGTGTCAATCCCGCCTCCGAGGCTCTTGGTTCCATGTTTAAATGTTTATGGAAAATAACATGGGGGTTTGAATGATCGTACGTGACAAACTCTGTAGGTGGTGAAGAAGTAAAAGCTGCTCAGGTTTTGAACTACACACTTTTCCAATCTAGATTCCACTATGGTTTTGGATTGTCGGGGCCGTTAGAGCAGTTAACTAACCGGGAGCTAGTTCTGATCTGCCCAGACTTCATACGTTATACTTGTTAGGGAGAAGGGAGTTGCTCGCAACCATTCACAACCGAACGTGATTGTCATTTCACGAGTGAATGAACGAGCAGCGTTGGTGCCACCTCCTCCGTAGGCGGGCTCTGGTGCCATTTCCGTGAAGACAAACTATGAAACATTGCCGTTGCTATGCAACCTTGACTGGCAGAGTCGTGACGTCCTAAATCGGCACAGATCCGCGTTAGCATATACTTCTTCATAATAATTAACTACTTAACGGCACCGACAATCAAAAACCCAAGTGGAATCTAGATGAAAAAAGTGTGTAGTTCAAAACCTGAGCAGCTTTTACTTCTTCGCCACCTACAGAGTTTGTCACATATGATCATTCAAAACCCCCATTTTCTTTTCCATAGACATTTCAACATGGAACTAAGAGCCTCGGAGGCGGGACTTATTCTTCAGAGGTCTATTACGACTCCATTCAGGCCTCCTCTAAAGCCACACTCCATAAACACATGAACACGTGACCAGCATGCTAGCTTTGCTCGCTAGCTTTGGCAATAGCTCTGCCCAACCTTTAGAATACTCCGCTCATGTGCAATGAGGTCAGGGGCAGAGTGCACTCACCAGCTCTCTTCAAAACAAACTAGCTTTGTGCGAGGAGATCCGCAGTTATCCGCATTTATAACATTTTCAATGAAAGAATATAAAGACAGCAAAATGGCTTTGAACTCCTGGGGAGAAATGGACAAAAGCTGGAGAGCTATGAGAATGCCTAATGCGCAGGATTTTGTCCAACGTGTATGGGTTATTATTCTGCTGTATTTGTACCTTGTTTTGATGTGCATTACATTGCATGGTTTAAATTGCATGCTATGAGGCCGTAGATTCATTGTTTTCAGATTAAGCCTTTTAGGATATACTCATATATTGTGTTGAAAAAGCTTTGAATGTCATGTTTGGTTTTACTTGCATGTTTGTGTATTGTGTTACAATTTTATTGTTGTTCCTGGTTTTACTTTGTTTTACCATTGGAACGTTAACTTTATATTAACATGTTAATATGCTCCAGTCCCTCAGACCGCATCATCCCTAATATAGTGGCGAAGTCACGCCCCTTCGGGTAGAGCCCATGGGACCTCAGTGTTTCACACCAGGTGTGGGGGGGAAGATTAGACGCGGAGTCCTGACGGCGGGGGGATTTCGCGATTGCTCAATCGTGTAATCGACCAACCGCGCACAAAATACATTTCAAAGTGGACCGGCCCACCGGGAGACCTCTTCCTGATCTCCAGCCTCTGCTGCAGAGTGAATTGAAATCGCCGGCAGAACGGCCTGGAGGTCTAACACCGTCATATATATAAACTATAACCGCATTTCACATTAATCACAATTATTACACGGGTCTTCTCAATGCCATGGAACACGCCGTTCACTTGCATGGGCCCTTCACAACTTCCGGCGATGAATTATATTTGATAACTAGAAAATGCATTTCCTACAGAAAATGCGGTGAGTGCTGTAGTAAAAAGTGAGACACATAGATTAAGACATAAAGGAACGTTAAATGTCTTAAATCAAGTGAAGGGATTTGAACAAAAGTTCAAAAATCTAAGTGGAGTAAACAATGTAAACATGCACACCATTTAAGAAAAAGTAAATGATTGGAAACAAAGTGACCGCTGAATGAAAAGCACAAAGCATTGCTAAAAATGCAGAAATGTAAAATAGAACTGAAGAATCTGAAAGTCAAATGTATTGCCCTGCACTGTGTGTGTGTGTGTGTGTGTGTGTGTGTGTGTGTGTGTGTGTGTGTGTGCGTGTGTGTGTGTGTGCGTCTTTAACAGAATAGCCAGCCGGTGCGTGTTTAAAAGTAGCTCAATAGAGTAGGAAAAACCGCCCAATCTGGCAACACTGCCTGAACGTCCTCCAAAAGTAGCCCAATCTGGCCGGGAAAAACCGCCCAATCTGGTAACACTGCCCAACGTCATCACGCTCCTGCGTCAACGTAAATCAATGAGACCAACTGAAAACGAAGCCGGTATGAAACTACAACTGTGATTCTGAATAAGGTTTAAATGATATAGAAATTCCGTTTGGATATTATTGAAGATACAAGTGTGTAGATTTGTTAAATGGTTTGAATGAAGGTAAACGGTTGAAATTTGACCGAGTTACGATGTCTTAAGAAATTAAGTGTCAGAATGGGCAGACGGCTTCAATGGGACCCACTGACTAAACGGTTGAAAATTGATTTAGTTACTCTTAAATACCAGAGGACGGCTCCTGACGTCCTCCCATTGACTCCCATGTTAAAAAAAGATAATATTTTAAAAGTAGACTATCTTAAAAAGTATAAAGTGTTTAAAAAATCTGAAAAGAAGCGCGCGATTCCAAACTATTCTGAATGTTTTAAAATTTGAATAGAGTCTCTAGGTGAAAAATTAAGGAAGGAGATAGGTCCCAAAGTTTGTAGAGAATAATAAAGAAAGAAAGAACTAGAAATTGCATTTCCTGCAGAAAACGCGTTTGAATGCTGACGGCTGGATGAAAAGCGCAAAGCATTGCTGAAAATGAAGAAATGTAAAATGAATTGAACTGCAGAATCGGAAAGTAGTAGCTGAAGTAGTAGGAGCTGAAGTATAAGTAGTAGTAGCTGAAGTAGTAGTATAAGTAGTAGTAGCAGAAGATGAAGTATTAGTTGGAGCTGAAGTAGTAGAAGCTGAAGTAGTATGTAGTAGCTGAAGTAGTAGTAGTTATTGTTTTAGTAGTTGTATTGGTAGGAGTAGTAGTAATGGTAGTAGTAGTAGTATGGGAGAAATTAACCATTACTTTTTATATAAACAATGAGTATTATCAGGCCTATATATCATATACTGTAGATACATTAATAGTGGAAAGTAGTAATGCGCGATATAAACGATATTCCATATAAACGATAAAAAATGGCCTATGATAGAGATTTTAATTCTATCGCGATAATGCATGTTGATGACGCAAAATACAATGTTTAATTTTTGGTTTGGTGCAATTCCTTTTCACATTGCAATTTTCGCAACAGTGCCAGAATTTGTCAACAAACCTGCATGTGTGCAAAGAACGTTAAATCATTGGACAAAAAGGTCTGGGGCGTTGTAAAGCGTTAAAGAAAAAGGGGGGGGGGGGGGGGAAGCACCGGTGAAAGTAAACAATCATGGATATCCAGCGTGATATACATTGATCTGCGGACTGGTCCAACTCCTTCTCCCTCATCCTGACTCGGAATGTGTTAAATGCATCGGCATTTTTAAGTTATGTTACGTATTTTAGGAACACAAGCTGTATTTCCCTCACTTAACCAATAGGGGGTAGGACCAAATATATAAGCCGTAAATACTACACATAGCCACAAGGGAAAGCAGGACATTACTGAAGGCTACAATAGATACTTTAGCCACAGAGGGCAGCATCACAGACCAGGCGAGGAAAACCGAGGATTACGTCACACCGGTTTCTCTCCGAGTCTTCCGGTCCTCGCTGAGTCCATAAAGAAGACCACCTGGCCACGAAACCTTTAGAACTCTCCCGGCAGCGATTACCATACGTGGGTTTGTGGTTAGGATCAGCTAGGAGAACACTCTCGCACGTGCTAAGGCACATCTCCAATCTCTCTTTACTTCAGAGCATCAGTTTACCATACCGAAAATACTTTATACAAATAAAGTCTCGTTAAAGCTATTCCTTTGGATTCGACCCCTCTTTCCAAGAAAAACATTGCAATTTGGTGACCCCGACGTGATTGGAAAGTTCCGGACCGAGACTTGCGACCGCGGGGCCGTCGGGAGCAGTACAAGCTACTTACAGGCGCCACAAGAAAGGTAAACAGAACCTGTTGTCAATGACTAAACTCTGTATAGTTAGATTAGTAACATTAGGTGAATAGCTTGTACTGCCTTCGACTGGTTGCGGGGACGTGTAATCTCGGACTGGTTTAAATTCATACAGCCGGTTAGACGAACGGCCTAGGATACGCTAACAGATTGAAATTGAATAACGAGCTCACGAAGTAAAGGGCTCGGAGTGTGTTTTATATGGGTTTGTAGATAGACTGTATCCAATCCTGATTAGATCTAAATGTTTGTACCAACGTGGGAGACGTATTACCTGTGGTTAAGTGTTATTTATTTGGTGATAAGCTTCGAGTTCAGCCGGGCCACCATAAGGTATATTTATTACCGGCCATAAACTTCCGAACTCTTACGGCGGGGCGAGGAAAGGTCAGGTTTTTAACGTTAATCTAGCTTAGTTGCATATTGAACCGGACGGAGGCTTGGCCGGCGTTAGCCAAGGAGTTCAAATCTAATTGATTCCTCACAGCCCGGTTCATGTAACATCTAATGTGCAATTTTGGTTAGTATAAAACGCAGCCGTAGAGGTAGCACTTACGCAGTACAACCCATCTGCTATCAAGTCCCTCGCTAACCCGCCGTGGGGACAAACTTGCTGGAATCTCATACTTCTTATAGAGATCCAAAACTAGTTTGTTTCTGCAGCATTTTGGATGTACCACGTGGTGTACGATTTAAAGGGACAACGCGTCTTGGAAACGTGCGTTTCCTTTGTTCGTACCTCCACAGTCTTTGTAGTCGGAGCCCTTTCTGAAACAAACGCCATTGCTCAAGAGCAACAGGGGGCCTCGACTTAAGTGTTACATTCTCTCTCTCTCTCTCTCTCTCTCTCTCTCTCTCTCTCTCTCTCTCTCTCTCTCTCTCTCTCTCTCTCTCTCTCTCTCTCTCTCTCTCTCTCTCTCTCTCTCTCTCTCTCTCTCTCTCTCTCTCTCTCTCTCTCTCTCTCTCTCTCTCTCTCTCTCTCTCTCTCGCGCGCGCCGGTAGGGGATTGGTCAGTCTTTTGTTAAAGACTGCATAACCTCTGACCTAAGCAAAAACAGATCTCTCTCTCGGCGCCGGTGCCATCTTGTGGCCTGGTCGCGCAGTCCGATCGGGTCGTAAACTCCTTTTGATAGCCCCAACCCTTTGTCCCTGTCTCTATAGATCCGGTCGTCAGACCCCCCCCCCCCAATCGCTGCATTGATAATGGTACTGTTGATCTTCCTTGAGACGATTGTTTTACAGGCCACCTGTTGCTGACACGACGACGGAGAACTTGTGAGGAGGCTCCCATGGTGTAGGAGTAACCTCTCTGAGATGAGCCCTTGACAAGGAGGGACGAGTCTTGGGTTCATGAATTACAGACCCGACGGCGACAGAAAGATCACTTGAACTCCCCAAATCCATGCCCAAACCACCCACAGGAACCGGCACACCAATACACGAAGATCACTTGAACTCCCCAAATCCATGCCCAAACCACCCACATGAACCGGCGCACCAATACACGAAGATCACCTGAACCCCCAAATCCATGCCCAAACCACCCACATGAACCGGCGCACCAATACACGAAGATCACCTGAACCCCCAAATCCATTTTAGTCTATCAATCATTTTGAAATTTTAAAATTGTGTTATGACCATCAATTTTTACGTTACTTTCGCACCTGTTGAATATTTTATGACCTTGTAGCACATGACCAAAAGTATTAGCTCAGGATTTCTATTGATAGTTTTGTTTGTGTGCTGTTTGGCCATGTGATTGTATGATAACAAGATTCATGTTCATTGTTGTATTGTTAAATAATGACCTGTATTTTCAACAAGACCCACAACGTGAATGCCGTCTCAGTATTATGGGGACGCGTAGTGGTTTTTCCCCTCTCTTCAAGAGGTTCTTCCATGACGGTTGATGGTGTTGATGATAGATTCTACTTTGACTATGTTTTCGGTGTGGTAAATGGTGTTTATAATTTAAAATATTATTGTATGGTCATCTAAGATGACCAAGGAGGGACTGTTACGTATTTTAGGAACACAAGCTGTATTTCCCTCACTTAACCAATAGGGGGTAGGACCAAATATATAAGCCGTAAATACTACACATAGCCACAAGGGAAAGCAGGACATTACTGAAGGCTACAATAGATACTTTAGCCACAGAGGGCAGCATCACAGACCAGGCGAGGAAAACCGAGGATTACGTCACACCGGTTTCTCTCCGAGTCTTCCGGTCCTCGCTGAGTCCATAAAGAAGACCACCTGGCCACGAAACCTTTAGAACTCTCCCGGCAGCGATTACCATACGTGGGTTTGTGGTTAGGATCAGCTAGGAGAACACTCTCGCACGTGCTAAGGCACATCTCCAATCTCTCTTTACTTCAGAGCATCAGTTTACCATACCGAAAATACTTTATACAAATAAAGTCTCGTTAAAGCTATTCCTTTGGATTCGACCCCTCTTTCCAAGAAAAACATTGCAGTTATGTTTTCCAGCATACTTTTTACTTGCTTTTGTCGGACCGTCGGGTGGTGGCTCAACATGGAGCAAAGAGGAGACGGAATGTCTTTTGGATATCGGACCCAAATATCCAAAAGACGTTCCGTCTCCTCTTTGCTCCATGTTGAGCAACGTCTCCGAGATCACCTCTCCGGCTGGGTCAACCTCCTTTTGATGGTTAAAAATATCAAGTAATCGACAAGATCTTAACAATCAATGATCGATCATCAATTAATCATGCCCATCCCTAATTGTCAGTACAGTGTCTGTTCCTTATCTGTAAAGACACCCCTTTTTCATGCTCTCTGCATCTTGGGTGGCATTTAAGAACCAAGGACTTAAACTAAGTGTAGTGCCTTTTAGAATGGTTTGCACTAAAGGAAAGAAACCCAATACTAATTTTATTTATCTGCAACATTATGTTGTATGATTACAGTGTTTCACAATAAATGTTCTCGAAATGACATACTATATTTCTCTTTTTTTAAAATACATTTAGCAGTTTGTCTTTCCTTAGAGTCTATGTAACCTGTTCTGAAACGGTTATTTTATGATTTTATATTGTGATATATATCTTTATCGCAAGAGGCTGCAATGTATATCGCAATATGGATTTTAGGCCATATCGCCCATCTCTAGTGGAAAGCAGCAAAATCACCTCTGAATTCATAGGAGAGACTCGCCAGGCCCCAGAGAGTCTGGGGCCAAGGCGTACTGATGCCCACCTATTGTTTAGATTAACTGGATGATGACCACATACTGACAGGAATGCATGGCGAACCGTCCTTACCATGAAAGGAGATCTTATGTGCATGCTGAGGGCGGTCATACCATATGGTCGTTGTTGCTTGTTCGCAGGTAGCGATAAAGTCTTTTGTCATACTTGAGCCGGGCTCCTTGATTCCTCATGCTCTCTTAGTTAGTTGAAGTGATAGAATTTGGTTATTTTCTACCACAGTAGCTGAAGTAGTAGTAGTAATTGTAGTAGTTGTATTGGTTGGAGTAGTAGTAATGGTAGGAGTAGTAATGGTAGTAGTAGTATTGGTAGGAGTAGTAGGAGTAGTAGTAGTAGTAGTAGTAGTAGTAGTAGTAGTAGTAGTAGTAGTAGTAGTAGTAGTAGTAGTAGTAGTAGTAGTAGTAGTAGTAGGAGGAGGAGTAGTAGTAGTACTAGTAGTAGGCAGTAGAAAGGTTGAATAGCTTTAATCAAGTGAGATATTTGAACACAGTTCAAAATGTTAAAATCAAATTAGAATAAAGCTGTGTGTGTGTGTGTGTGTGTGTGTGTCTTGAGAGAATGGCGGAGCCATTGCGTGTGTGTGTCTCTTTAAGAGAATGTCGGGGCTAGTGTGTGTGTGTGTGTGTGTGTACGTGTCTTGAGAGAATGGCGGAGCCATTGCGTGTGTGTGTCTCTTTAAGAGAATGGCGGGGCTAATGCGTGTGTGTGTGTGTGTGTGTGTCAAATCAGTCAATGAGAAAAAAATCAATGAGAGCAACTGAAAACTGCCGGTGTGGGTACCAGATTGACTCGGCTGCCAGATTGACTCGGGGTCCTGCGCTTACAGATGACGTATCGACATAAGCCAACGGACAAACCCCGGAAGGGTTGTTTATAAACGGGGCTCAATCATGGACATAAAAAGAAGGCTCAATCCGTTTTGGTTTTGATTTCATTGAACGCAGCCCGTTCTTACGCACAAACAAAGCCATTGGAAACACTTCTAAAAGCACTGATGAATGCATATGTAACCCAGTTCCTGTTAGGGACTCTTATTCTGAAGGAGGAGAACGGAAGTGTCTGCGTGTGGGTCGCTGTTTTGACTCTGTGTTGGGAGCGCTGGAAATAAAGTGGATCGCCCCGTTCAGTAAATGGAGTTAACAGATTCTTCTTTCATATATTACCCAAGTATAGACAACAATAGAACGCTTGGTTGCACATATATTTTTGTTTTCACATACGTTAAAGTAATTATCACCTACAAAACGAATCCTATATTGATGAAAGCCCCCCCCCCCCCTAACGTTTATTAGCTCACGTTAGCCATCAATCTAAAGCCAAAAATATTATCTGATCAATCTTTGTACATTAGATTATTATTCGTAGATTAGAAAACAAAAGGAGATCGTTAATACGCAATATTATTGCGCATCTAGGACCCCTAGTCGATCTGGCAGCCGAGTCAATCCGGTACCCACACCGGTTTGAAACTAAAACTGTGATTCTGAAAAAAGTATAAATGCTATCGAAATTTTGTATAGTATAGTATTGAAGATACAAATGTGTAGATCTGTTTAATGGTTTGAACGATGGTAAACGGTTGAAATTTGACCGAGTTACGATGTCCTAGTTAATTTAATTGTCAGAATGGGCAGACGGCTTCAATGGGACCAACTGTAGAATATGACGGTTTGAAACTAAAATTGTGATTCTGAATAAAGTATAAATGATATCGAAATTCCAGAAATAATAACTTTCTCTCCATTGAAACCCATTCATATTTTTTGATCTCATAGGTCCCATGGGCTCTACCGGAAGGGGCGTGACTTCGCCACTCTATAGAGCTCGTAAGTCCGCCCCCTCCGGTAGACCCCCATGGGAACTTTGAGCTCGTAAAATATGAATGAGTTTCAATGGAGAGAAAGTAATTATTTTCTGGTCCCAGTCTTTATATGCCCTGGATTACACATATGTTGTGGATTTAAATGATAATTTTTCATGTCAAGAGTTTGACCGTTTAGTGTGCAATTGTTCAGTTGAAAGCTGTAGAGAAAACACAATGAGAAAGACTCGATTGAAACCCATTCATATTTTACGATCTCAGAGGTCCCATGGGGGTCTACCGGAAGGGGCGTACTTACGAGCTCTATTATCTGCTCCTTTTGAGCTCCTTTTGTTTTGACGGCCACTTCCTTTAAACCAATGGGACACGAGAGTACAGCGCAAGGAACCAATGATGTGAGGAGGAGGAACCCAACTGGAATACGGCAAAAGAAAGAAACCGATAGTCATGTTATTGTGACTCGAGTTCTACGATAGTAAAGTCATTATGACTTAGTTCTATGATAGCTATGTCATTATGACTATAGTTCTATGATAGTTGTTTTGTTATGGCTCAAGTTCTACGATAGTTAAGCCATTATGACTCTAGTTCTATGATAGTTGTGTGATTATGACTCTAGTTCTATGATAGTAATGTTATTATGACTAGTTCTATGATAGTCATGTTATTATGACTCTAGTGCTATGATAGTTATGTTAACATAACTAGTTCTATGATAGTCATGTTATTATGTTTCTAGTTCTCTGATAATGATGTTATTATAACTCTAGTTCTATGATAGTTATGTTATGACTCTAGTTCTATGATAGTTATGTTAACATAACTCTAGTTCTATGATAGTCATGTTATTATGAGTGAAGTTCTATGATAGCTATGTCATTATGACTATAGTTCTATGATAGTTGTTTTGTTATGACTCAAGTTCTACGATAGTTAAGCCATTATGACTCTAGTTCTATGATAGTTGTGTTATTATGACTCTAGTTCTATGATAGTCATGTTATTATGACTCTAGTTCTATGATATTCATGTTATTATGACTCTAGTTCTATGATAGTTATGTTAACATAACTAGTTCTATGATAGTCATGTTATTATGATTCTAGTTCTCTGATAGTGATGTTATTATAACTCGAGTTCTACGATAGTAAAGTCATTATGACTTAGTTCTATTATAGTTGTGTTATTATGACTAGTTCTATGATAGTCATGTTATTATGAGTGAAGTTCTATGATAGCTATGTCATTATGACTATAGTTCTATGATAGTTTTGTTATGGCTCAAGTTCTACGACAGTTAAGCCATTATGACTCTAGTTCTATGATAGTTGTGTTATTATGACTCTAGTTCTATGATAGTCATGTTATTATGACTCTAGTTCTATGATAGTTATGTTAACATAACTAGTTCTATGATAGTCATGTTATTATGATTCTAGTTCTCTGATAGTGATGTTATTATAACTCTAGTTCTATGATAGTTATGTTAACATAACTCTAGTTCTATGATAGTCATGTTATTATGAGTGAAGTTCTATGATAGCTATGTTATTATGACTATAGTTCTATGATAGTTGTTTTGTTATGACTCAAGTTCTACGATAGTTAAGCCATTATGACTCTAGTTCTATGATAGTTGTGTTATTATGACTCTAGTTCTATGATAGTTATGTTAACATAACTAGTTCTATGATAGTCATGTTATTATGATTCTAGTTCTCTGATAGTGATGTTATTATAACTCTAGTTCTATGATAGTTATGTTAACATAACTCTATTTCTATGATAGTCATGTTATTATGAGTGAAGTTCTATGATAGCTATGTCATTATGACTATAGTTCTATGATAGTTGTTTTGTTATGACTCAAGTTCTACGATAGTTAAGCCATTATGACTCTAGTTCTATGATAGTTGTGTTATTATGACTCTAGTTCTATGATAGTCGTGTTATTATGACTCTAGTTCTATGATAGTCATGTTATTATGACTCTAGTTCTATGATAGTTATGTTAACATAACTAGTTCTATGATAGTCATGTTATTATGATTCTAGTTCTATGATAGTTATGTTAACATAACTGTAGTTCTATGATAGTTATGTTATGACCCCAGTTCTATGATAGTTGTGTTATGACTGTAGTTATATGATATTATGCCTTATGGGCTTCTCCCGTGGATTGAAAATTTCAGCTATTCACCAGCCGTGTGGGCCCTGCCCACATTCCCCACGCCCCGAGTATATAACGAGGCGCACAGCAGCACTCGTCCCCCATGCTATCCTTTCAGTATTTGGAGGGAACAGCAGGTGGGAAAATACACGGCTATGCGTACAATCATGAACTAAGGTAATAATAACTTAACTATCATGTAACTAGAGTTATAATAACATGACTATCATAGAACTGGAGTTATAATGAAACAACTATTTGGAACTAGAGTTATGAAAACATAAATATCGTAGAACTAGAGTTATAACAGTATAACTTTTATAGAACTAGTTATAATAATATAAATATATAACTAGAGTTATAATATAGTCGAAAATACCTGAGGCACAAAGAACTAAGTCATAAAGACCTGAGTCACAAAGACCTGAGTCACAAAGACCTGAATCACAAAGAACTAAGTCACAAACACCTCACTCTCAGGGACCTTATTCACAAAGACCTAAGTCATGAAGACCTAATTCACAAAGACGTAAGTCACAAATACATAAGTCACAAAGGCCTGAGTCACAAATACATAAGTCACAAAGAACTAAGTCACAAAGACCTAATTCACAAAGACCTGAGTCACAAATACATAAGGCACAAACACCTCACTCTCAGGGACCTTATTCACAAAGACCTAAGTCGCAAACACGTAAGTCACAGGGCAATTCAGACTCAGTATGACGAGGATTTGCAAAACACAACAGATAAATACATAAAATAAATCACAGGCCTGGGACGGGTAGGCCTCCCGAAGGGCCTATCACAGGCCTGGGATGGCTAGGCCTCCAGAAGGGCCTATCACAGGCCTGGGATGGGTAGGCCTTCATAAGGGCCTATCACAGGCCTGGGACGGGTAGGCCTCCATAAGTCACTAATTAGTTGGTGTTTTCTAATGTATTAACTGCTGTCGGATGTAAAGAGAATTTCAGTAAATATGACAAAGAATGCTTCTGAAATAGATTGCCAACCCTTTCTTTAATAAAAGGCATTATCTATCAGTCCCTCCTGACCATGTCCCAGCTGTAGAGCAATAAGCAGGGTTTTATAGATGATGACCCCTGGATCAGAGGATGCTTTAGTGTCTGATCACACTGAGGCAGCCTGCATTGTTCAATAGTCATGTCATCAGGTTCAACCCATGCATGTATAATAGGTTCAGCCTTCTACCGCCACTGGTTTAGAGAAAGGTTTATACACGTGAAACAACACGTGTTTTCATCAATGGTACGTTGGACCTAAAGTATAAAGTGGGCTTATTTCAAAAATACCTTTCACTTCAAATGCAATCTTGCAAAGCATTGTGAGCAGGTCTATCAATGACTGTCGACATACCAACTTTGACCCTCATTTATCAGTAACACCAAGGGAGCCTGCCAAACCTTTGCTTTTGATGTTGAAAATCATACTAATTCTGGAGTTGGTTCCAAGAAAGATGACTGAAGACAGTAAAAGTACACAGACTCCAACTGTTGTGGTTCACTGTCTCTTCCACACATGGAAAGATACAGATTGGGGACTTAGATCACTTACACGTCAGTCAACTGGGGGGCTTAATGTAAAAGTGCTATATGGGTTATTTTGCCTGGGACATGACGTATATATGTTGTTTACTTCATACTGGTGAACTGCTCTCTCTATTAGGGCCTGGACTGGAAACATTCAACGTTCAACTTTCAACCAACCTGTGGGCATCACAACGTCTCAGATCCCATTCTGCTCACAGCCAGGTTCAGCCTGAGAACATACCTTAAGTGCTATCTCATTGAGTCTGGATCAAATGGATCCATGTTAGTCTGGAACCATCCTTTACTCACTGTAAAGGATGACTGGCTGAAAGGAGAGCCGTCATTGTCTGTCCCGTTAAAGGAGAGCATTCACTGGCTGTCCCCTTAAAGGAGAGCAGTCACTGGCTGTCCCCTAGAGCAGTCACTGGCTGTCCCCTTAAAGGAGAGCAGTCACTGGCTGTCCCCTTAAAGGAGAGCAGTCACTGGCTGTCCCCTAGAGCAGTCACTGGCTGTCCCCTTAAAGGAGAGCAGTCACTGGCTGTCCCCTAGAGCAGTCACTGGCTGTCCCCTTAAAGGAGAGCAGTCACTGGCTGTCCCCTTAAAGGAGAGCAGTCACTGGCTGTCCCCTTAAAGGAGAGCAGTCACTGGCTGTCCCCTTAAAGGAGAGCAGTTACTGGCTGTCCCCTAGATCGGTAACCGGCTGTCCCCTAGAGCAGTAACCGACTGTCTCCGGAAAAGCCAAAAGGACCAGATGGCGGTCAGCCAATCCCATTCTCACATTCAAAATCTCTGACTTCCATTTTGACACAAAGTCTAAACATGTCATGAATCTCTGCGCCATGTTTACAGCAGGGTCCTTTTACTAGCCTTATCAATGCAAAGAGAAAAAGATGTTGAGTTACAAGGTACACAGATACAGACAATTGAGTAAGACACATACTGTAGGCTCCTAGTCTAGGACCTGACTCCTAGTCTAGGCCCTGACTCCTTGAACCAGACTTCTAGTCTAGGCCCTGACTCATAGGACCTGACTCCTAGGACCAGACTCCTAGTCTAGATCCAAACACCTAGTCTAGGCCCTGACTCCTAGGACCAAACTCCTAGTCTAGGCCCTGACTCCTAGGACCAAACTCCTAGTCTAGGACCTGACTCCCACTAAGGGCCGGAAGCCTGACCCTACTAAGGGCCCAAAGCCTGACCCCAGGACCTTGCTGTGTAAACCTGGACCCTTCCAGCCTTCACCACATCTCACCTATAAAGCTGATCCCAGACCTTGCTGTGGAAACGTTTAAATACATAAGGAATTCAATGACAATACTTATAGTAGTCTTTGTTTCACAAAGCATGACGCTCAAGATCTAGCAAGCATATTTAGATACACAAGGCCAAGAGCCCTGCAATGCATAGAGTGCCACTTGTAGTCCATAGCAACATGAAAGCCCTATGTGCTAGTGAAGACCAATGATGAACACTAATGCCATTTCACAGAACACACTGTTCCTCCAATCACACAATCATCTTTATCTTCACTACAGCCATTGTTGTTGACCTGGTTTGCCGATGAGGTCATAGGAGAGCCCAGAACAAAGCGCTGGTGTTGTGGGGCATGTTAGACCTCCAAACACTGTGTAGAACTTCATCTGTAGGCTCTGCAGTCTCAGGTGGATCTTGAACCCAGTTTCAGCTCATTTGTCAAACTGCTTGGATAATGAAATAGATGGTGACAATGTTTCTATGCTTTATATAACCTGTCAGCTTGTTTATATGGAATAAGTGAACTGAGTATTGGATTTCCCTTCCAAATACGTGTCCTTTGTTATACAAGCCTTTGTTGTTTCAGCAGTGCTGTACTGACAGTTTGTGGTAACAACTTCTATCAACAACTCTTTTCATCATTCATCATTTAGCACCATGTGAATGATTCAGATACTGGATGTTACATGATGATGCTGGAAGAACAACCACAATAAAGGTGGAACTATATTTGTACTACAGTCAAATCCTACAATTCACCCCTGAAAAAGATTCTATCATGTGTCTATTACAACTTAATTTGTTTCATATTTCCTGTGATGAGCAGTGATTGCCACTATCGGTAAATAATACAATTTATGAGTTTAAGAAAAAAATCATGTGGACATACCATACTAGTTGTCGGTTGTACTGCTTTCTGCTCTCTACTGTCTTATTATGAGACGAAAGTGTGAAAGACATGAAGGCGATCCCCTAGGAGAGCTAGCGGAGAGCTAGCAGAGTGTGGGGGGGGGGTGGAGAGTCTCCAGTCACATAGTGCTAAAATCCAGCTACAGATATTGGACGGGACAATAATATGAATCATTCTATGTCATTTATTTTATTTTATTATGAAATGTATCGATTTATTGTAATCCCGCAATGTCTAAAATGTCTAAACTATGCCCTGAGAATGATTGAAATGTGAGGTTCTATTACATTGATATTAGGAAATTGATATTATGATACTCAGAATATCCTGCCTCACTTACCCATATTGTGGACTTTCTACTGAGAAGTGACCCTGTGGTTTAGATGATAGTTGATTAAGTTCATAAAACTTAATATACTATGCTATAACTTTAACTGCTTCATTCAACCACTAGAACCCCCTGAGGTAGGGCTGGCCTCACTGAGGCAGGGCCCGCCTCGGGGCAGAGGACTACAGATTGTTGTTGTTGGGTTGTTGTTGTTTGTGTTATGTTAAAATGTAATTGCTGTCTCATCAAACAGCGGCTTCAGTCCGACAACGTGAGGTCCTAATCTTCAGGTGGCTGTGTGCAGCAGTAGAGCACATGTCTCCTGCATGTTGCGGTCTACGGATGAGGTTATTATGGACTATTGATTTATTATATTCAGCCGATGGGGACCACAACACTATTCTTTCCCCTTGAAAGCGCTGTGTGAACAATACGATGAATACTGTGATAATATTATAGCGATTCCAGTTCCCATCTGTGGTGCTTTAGGAACACAGGTCCTACATTTAGTCTTGCAGGGCTTCTGCTCGGTGCTCAGCAAAGCAGGTGAAAAGGAAGAAAGGAACACAGATGAGAAGTCTGAGTCCACATCTGGCTGCTAGGTTGCATAAGGCCCTCGTAGCCCGCTTGTATATTCCACCTCTAGTCGGGGGACGAGGTTCAGAACACAGCGCCACCATGCTAGCAGGTTGTGGAGGAAGTCCTGAGGGACACTATTGATGTGTTACTGTGGGAACAGAATATGCTAATCTGTTCCAAGAACATTTTGCCAACAAGTTGATTATAAAATCAGAGCACACATTGCTAACCTGGGGTGCGTTTCTCAAAACAGTCAGGACGTTAGCATTTTGCAGACTTATTACTAAGCCCAGTTGTACTATGCAGCAGCCAAAGTACGAGTGTTTCCCAAAAGTCTCCAGCTTACATAGCAATATGTAGCTGACCTCTTCGTTGATAGCTGCGTTCTTATCAGCTAATACATAGTGAATAGATGTTTTCTGAATGCGGATTTCGGAGTTGCTCTGAGGCATTTAATCATTCACAGGTGGCAGCCTCACAAACTTTGATATTTAGACTACATGCTTGTTATACAGTTGTGGTTAATATTCGCCAACTTGATTGTGTATACCCTACCTATCCTTTGTATCAACATTAGAAACAATTTCGGAAATAATTGTTTGGAAAAAACGTCACACAAATTTTTAATGACACTGGCGAATTCATCAGCCTAGGCACTATCTATGCATTTCAATATAGTTGCTGCTAACGGTTGATACGTTTATGGAAAAAAGATGATACAAACAATGAATTTGGTGAGAAATTTGCTTTGTCTACTTTATTTTTTTGCCACTTGCGTCTTGTTTCCTCAGTTCTAATAATGGATTTTTGATGTTTGAAGTCTGTCGATCTCTTAACAGTACCTAGGCTGTATATTTCCCTTCTACAATATTTTAATAGCCAATTCATTTAGATAAGAAGGGAGGGCAGCATCTTGTGTTGTCACTGCAGTGGATGCATGTTTCTTGATTATTTATTTATTTTAAGTTGTGGGCTGTCAATGAATTCACTTCTCTAAGACCCCCTGCCCAGAATCTTATCACTTATGTAAAACTAAATGGGTTGTTAAAGAAAATATTTGTGAGCCATTAAATGTCCAGTGATGTTCCACACCCTAACATTCGGAGGTGCTACTACACTAACTCGGAATGCTGATTGTGTAAAAAAGACAAAGAAGACTGAAATCGGTCATGTGACCATGAATATCCAGAAAGAATGTGGCCTATGGACCTACAACAGCCCTAGAGCTGTTGTAAAATAATTGCCTTTTTACCATGTTGGTAATAAGGACTCAGCCAGACTATGTTGTTGGGAAACAGTCAGGAAGCCTTACCTTGCTAGTACAACGGAGATAATAACTTGCTCCATGAGCTTACTTTGTAGGTGAAATGGTTTTGGGGAACACTTTCCTATTAAATGTTGAGTCCCTAAGAGGTAGGTTGCTAAAGAAGTTAGCAACTATGCTTTTGGGAAACAAACCCCTGTCCATTCCGTCCAATCAATGGTAAAGGTAAATCTGTAGCATTTCTGCGTTAGAAGATCTAAAAACGACTATGTTATATGTTTTGTTGAGTTCTCTACTTTAGCGCATTATCCAAATTGTTTACAACTATGTTCAGGATCAGAGAACTCCATCTGTGAATTCACCGGTCCGTTACGTTTGGTTGCATGTTCAGCCTCCAAACCTCAGAGGAAAAACAAATTGTAACCCGCTACGGACCGCATCTATGGAGACCATATTTCAACAGCGATCTAGCTTACTACGAAGTGGTCATGCGGTCCTGTTAGCCACCAAGCTGATGTCCATTTTCACACAGATAGACTTACATGAGTTTAAGAAAGTTATATACTGTAGGACGGCTGAATTCATAATAGAATCCATCCGGACTTCACAAATCAGTATTCTGTGGGAAACAAGCAATACTCTCATCAAGGTGTATTAGTGTGATTGTTTTGACCACTGATAATAGTGTTAGCCTACAGCACCTAACATCAACTGCAGCTGTAGGTAAGTTAGCAAGTTAAAGTTATGTCACTTGCGGCAATTTTATATGAATGAAATTACATGACATATTCACCAGCTGGTTCTAGAGGATAGGTTCTCTAGCTGGTTCTAGAGAGGAGAGGTTCTCCAGCTATTTCTATAGAGAATAAGTTCTCCAGCTGGTTCTAGAGAGGAGAGGTTATGGCTGGTTGTTATACCACAGAGGAGAGGTTCTATGTTCGACCAAAGAAGATAGGTTATATGTTCTGCCACAGAGGAGAGGCTCTAGATTGTTCTAGTAGAGAGGAGAGGTTCTAGCTGGTTGTTCAATCAGAGGGAAGAGGTTTTATGTTATACCACAAAGAAGAGGTTCTAGCAACAGACTCTCTTGACTCCCTTAAGTGTGAAATGGCGCGCTATCGCCAAAAATATCTGACTGAGATCTTGGAGAAAAACACGTTAAAGCCCGATAAAAAATTATAGTTTGTTGTCATTTGTCAATCCCTGGTGTGTAATTTAAATAATAAGCAACACAATTAAATTAACTACCAGAGCTTTGAACCACTTTCCCCCAGATTTTAATTATACTAAACTAAACTAAATGTACACCTTCAATCAGAATCATACATTCATTATATCCAGTGGAGCTATGGGCTATATAGGGAATTATAAGAATTATTATTGCCTGAAAAATAGTCATAAATGCATGCTTGAAATAATCCTAATATTTAAAACTACTTTTCCCTCCATTCATAAAGGATTATGTCTTCTGAATAAAGCATCATGAGCAAAGAATTCAAACATGTTCTACATGAAGATGGTCAGAACCTCACATCCTGTCTCCCAGACAGGTCTGTATCCATAGCAACGGTTCTCTCCCGACAGGCGGACCGATGAGGAGACATTAGTAAACCAACTGTTCAGAGATGGCCAGGGGATCAGGGATGAGGTCTCATCACACGTTATGTTGTGACGTCACATCACACACGTCTTCATATGAGGACCACATGAACAAATAAACAGGTCATGACGGTAATACGGTGGGACCATGGGCCTAACGGAGCACGTCAGACAGAGCCGTCATCCCGGACCTCTGAGTCAGACCGCAGATCGCTCGGTGGGATCAGTGATGGACGCTGAACGGCTGCTCTAGGCGTCACTGGGAGAGGCCTGTGATGTGATTTTGATTCGATTCAGATAAACGTCGTTGAGTGAAACCTCCATTTGTCCTTAATATTTAGAGCAAACAACCCATCGCTCCCATCGCTCTCAACCCGCGGTTACAGAACCAGTCGGTCTATATAAATATATATATACCGGTCTGTATTGTGGATCAGAATGGAAGAGAATGGCGCTGACGTCATTGAAAGACATTCACGTCATTGTTCCCCTCCTACCCGCTCGATGCGGCTGATGTCCACCGATACACAACCACCCTAACAATACAACACAAAGCCCACACTCCTAGGGTTGTGTCGTATGCGTTTGTGTAGCATCGGAGGAGCAGGATGGTCCTGGTGGGAGGATGGAGGAGGGAGGATGAAGGATGCTCCAGAACCACAACCCCGCGCGTCATGGCCGGTGGTCCTTACCCGCTATAACCTGCCATCCTCTCCGGCTAACCCTCGCTGTTCACCATCGCTTACCTTTCTGAGAAGATAAACGTGTTTAATCCATGGTCATGTCGGTGTTCTCGCGGTAGGTCTGGATCACGTTCCGCAGAGACGGAATAAAGACGCGGTGCTGCCCGTCCGGACGGGAGGCCAGAGAGCAGCAGCCAATCCCGAGATCAGATCCTCTGTGTCCTGTGTATATATATATATGTATATATATATATATATACATATATATATACATACATATATATCCTCTCCTCTAACCCGACCCTGCAGCCGAGGACCGAGCAGTGTTCAGTATCAGAGAGCTTCTCTCTCTCTCTCTCTCTCTCTTTCTCTCTCTCTCTCTCTCTCTCTCTCTGCTATTCTGCGCTCCCGCAATAGAATATTCCTCCCCCACAATAGAGCCGCCCTCTGCCTCGTAATGTCTCTCTCTCTCTCTCTCTCTCTCTCACACACACACAAACAGACCGGTCCTTTTAAAGAGATATGATAGATCATCGTCGTTGTGTTGTGGTGTGTTGTATTGTGTTGTGGTGTGATTTTTGATGTGTTGTGAAGTGATGTGTTGTCCGGTGTGGCTGTAGTTGTTTGATTTGACGTGTTTACCTGTTATTTTCAAAAATGATAATTTAAATAGAGATATTATATTATTTATAGAAATATGGGCATTCCAAGATAAATAAACAGTGAAATAATTGTTGCTTTTGTCCGTATATCGTTAGAGTCGATGCAAGCCTCGGTTCATGTCCAATCACAGGCACTGTTGGTCCCGGAGCCTGAAGGCTAACCAGGAGCCTCCTCTGTACCAGGAGCCTCCTCTAGACCAGGAGCCTCCTCTAGACCAGGAGCCTACTCTAGACCAGGAGCCTCCTCTGTACCAGGAGCCTCCTCTGTACCAGGAGCCTCCTCTGTACCAGGAGCCTCCTCTGTACCAGGAGCCTCCTCTGTACCAGGAGCCTCCTCTAGACCAGGAGCCTCCTCTAGACCAGGAGCCTCCTCTGTACCAGGAGCCTCCTCTGTACCAGGAGCCTCCTCTAGACCAGGAGCCTCCTCTATACCAGGAGCCTCCTCTGTACCAGGAGCCTCCTCTGTACCAGGAGCCTCCTCTGTACCAGGAGCCTCCTCTAGACCAGGAGCCTCCTCTATACCAGGAGCCTCCTCTAGACCAGGAGCCTCCTCTAGACCAGGAGCCTCCTCTATACCAGGAGCCTCCTCTGTACCAGGAGCCTCGTCTATACCAGGAGCCTCCTCTATACCAAGAGCCTCCTCTATACCAGGAGCCTCCTCTATACCAGGAGCCTCCTCTATACCAAGAGCCTCCTCTATACCAGGAGCCTCCTCTAGACCAGGAGCCTCCTCTAGACCAGGAGCCTCCTCTATACCAGGAGCCTCCTCTAGACCAGGAGCCTCCTCTGTACCAGGAGCCTCCTCTAGACCAGGAGCCTCCTCTAGACCAGGAGCCTCCTCTGTACCAGGAGCCTCCTCTGTACCAGGAGCCTCCTCTAGACCAGGAGCCTCCTCTAGACCAGGAGCCTCCTCTAGACCAGGAGCCTCCTCTATACCAGGAGCCTCCTCTAGACCAGGAGCCTCCTCTAGACCAGGAGCCTCCTCTATACCAGGAGCCTCCTCTAGACCAGGATTATTCAGATCTGTGTTTGAACTATGTGAACAACCCTCTACCCCCAGCTTCTGGAACAAGGCAGCATTCGGAAAAAAATAAGTCTTCTAGTGTACGTGTGTGTGTGCGTCTGCGTGTGCGTGTGTGTGGGTGTGTGTGTGTGTGTGTACGTGTGCATGTATGTGTGTGTGTGTTTCCCTTGCTGGGCATCAGGTCTGGCAGTGAGGTGCAGCCGAGGCTGTTATGTATTCCACCAACAGGAGAGAGCAGCCTCCTCCTCAGACTCCTCCGTCCCTCATCATTCTGCCTCCTCCCCCCCCATCCCTCTCTCTCTCTCTCAGACCTTGGGAGCTGGAAGGATGCTATTTTTAGTTTTCTACCCTCTTGTTCTGTCTTTCAAACAAACCCCTTTCAGCAGAACGGTACACCCACATAGAAACGCACTCATGCCCACACAGACACAAAAACAAAATCCTTCCGCATATAGCCCAACCCTGGGGATTTACATTGATATATTATATATAGGATCTATGAAAAGTACACATTGGATTGAATACACAAAAGACAATGTTTTCATGCTCACACAATCGCGTTGTTTTGGATTTTTTATCAAATACCTTTCAAACAAACATAAACAGACACACAGATGTTTAACTCTATAGGACAGATATATGTAACACAGATGTTTTACCTCTATAGGACAGGTATATGTAACACAGATGTTTACCTCTTAAGGACAGGTATATGTAACACAGATGTTTTACCTCTATAGGACAGGTATATGTAACACAGATGTTTACCTCTTAAGGACAGGTATATGGTAACACAGATGTTTTACCTCTATAGGACAGGTATATGTAACACAGATGTTTTACCTCTATAGGACAGGTATATGGTAACACAGATGTTTACCTCTATAGGAAAGGTTAGACAGATGCTGTCCCAAAACTCATCAATAAATCAATTGATTTTGTGCTCGGGAAAATAATTGAACAGCGCAGGCAGGGATGGATTCTGAGGGGGGGGGGGGGGGGGGGGGGGGGTGTTTCTGTTACAGAACAAAATGGGAGGAACTGTTTTCTCACCACCTAGACTGGTAGACAGATCTGAGGCCAGCAGAATGTACAACAACAGGCATCACACACACATCTCCCCAGATATATATTCATATATGCATATGTTATGCATATGTTGTTTGTAGATATGAGTCAACTATTACAACACAGGTTCTGCCTGCATTTAAATCCAATGCAACAGGAATGCAGAACAGCTACACACACTGAACATAACCTAATGGAGAACTGGAGACAACGAACAACATTAAAAGTCAATGTTGTTGTTCTGAGGATTGATAGTTGTAATATAGGCCTATCGGTTCTTGTGTGTTTACTGATCCTTGAAAGATCATCAAGTGTGGATTTTTCCCAATAAAAAGACAGTTTCATGATTTAAAGAAGAAAACAAGCTTAAGCTAAAAGATTATAGTACCAATCTCTTTATTGTCAATAACCCTCCCTGCCAAGATGATGGCAAACATCTGCTACATATTTACTTATCAACAATTGCTTTTAATTTCTCGGTAAAGATTGACACACACATGCACACAAACACACACAAACAGTGCACTGGTATAAGGGCACACACTGCAGTGCAGATGACTCAGCCACCGGTGTTGCCATGGAAACCTTACCTCTTTGCAATCAGTCTCTTAGCAACTATAGAGGGAACTATGAAAGTACGTGTGTGTATGTGTCTGTCTGTGCGTGGGTGGTTGTGAGGTCAGGGTGGTGGTGGTGGTGAGGTCAGGGCGGTGATGAGGTCAGGGTGGTGGTGAGGTCAGGGTGAAGAGGTCAGGGTGGTGGTGGTGGTGAGGTCAGGGTGGTGGTGAGGTCAGGGTGGTGGTGGTGCGGTCAGGGTGGTGATGAGGTCAGGGTGGTGGTGAGGTCAGGGTGGTGGTGAGGTCAGGGTGGTGGTGAGGTCAGGGTGGTGGTGGTGGTGAGGTCAGGGTGGTGGTGGTGTGGTCAGGGTGGTGGTGAGGTCAGGGTGGTGGTGGTGAGGTCAGGGTGGTGGTGAGGTCAGGGTGGTGGTGGTGAGGTCAGGGTGGTGGTGGTGAGGTCAGGGTGGTGGTGGTGGTGAGGTCAGGGTGGTGGTGGTGAGGTCAGGGTGGTGGTGGTGAGGTCAGGGTGGTGGTGGTGGTGAGGTCAGGGTGGTGGTGGTGAGGTCAGGGCGGTGGTGGTGGTGAGGTCGGGGCGGTGATGAGGTCAGGGTGGTGGTGAGGTCAGGGTGGTGGTGAGGTCAGGGTGGTGGTGGTGAGGTCAGGGTGGTGATGAGGTCAGGGTGGTGGTGAGGTCAGGGTGGTGGTGAGGTCAGGGTGGTGGTGGTGGTGAGGTCAGGGTGGTGGTGGTGAGGTCAGGGTGGTGGTGAGGTCAGGGTGGTGGTGGTGAGGTCAGGGTGGTGGTGGTGAGGTCAGGGTGGTGGTGAGGTCAGGGTGGTGGTGGTGAGGTCAGGGTGGTGGTGGTGAGGTCAGGGTGGTGGTGGTGGTGAGGTCAGGGTGGTGGTGGTGAGGTCAGGGTGGTGGTGGTGAGGTCAGGGTGGTGGTGGTGGTGAGGTCAGGGTGGTGGTGGTGAGGTCAGGGCGGTGGTGGTGGTGAGGTCGGGGCGGTGATGAGGTCAGGGTGGTGGTGAGGTCAGGGTGGTGGTGAGGTCAGGGTGGTGGTGGTGAGGTCAGGGTGGTGATGAGGTCAGGGTGGTGGTGAGGTCAGGGTGGTGATGAGGTCAGGGTGGTGGTGAGGTCAGGGTGGTGGTGGTGGTGAGGTCAGGGTGGTGGTGAGGTCAGGGTGGTGGTGGTGAGGTCAGGGTGGTGATGAGGTCAGGGTGGTGGTGAGGTCAGGGTGGTGGTGAGGTCAGGGCGGTGATGAGGTCAGGGTGGTGGTGAGGTCAGGGTGATGGTGAGGTCAGGGTGGTGGTGAGGTCAGGGTGGTGGTGGTGGTGAGGTCAGGGTGGTGGTGGTGAGGTCAGGGTGGTGGTGGTGGTGAGGTCGGGGCGGTGATGAGGTCAGGGTGGTGGTGAGGTCAGGGTGGTGGTGAGGTCAGGGTGGTGATGAGGTCAGGGTGGTGGTGAGGTCAGGGTGGTGATGAGGTCAGGGTGGTGGTGAGGTCAGGGTGGTGGTGGTGGTGAGGTCAGGGTGGTGGTGAGGTCAGGGTGGTGGTGGTGCGGTCAGGGTGGTGATGAGGTCAGGGTGGTGGTGAGGTCAGGGTGGTGGTGAGGTCAGGGTGGTGGTGAGGTCAGGGTGGTGGTGGTGAGGTCAGGGTGGTGGTGGTGAGGTCAGGGCGGTGGTGGTGGTGAGGTCAGGGTGGTGGTGAGGTCAGGGTGGTGGTGGTGAGGTCAGGTTGGTGGTGAGGTCAGGGCGGTGGTGGTGAGGTCTGGGCGGTGGTGGTGAGGTCTGGGTGGTGGTGGTGGTGGTGGTGAGGTCAGGGTGGTGGTGGGGGTGAGGTCAGGGTGGTGGTGGTGAGGTCAGGGCGGTGGTGGTGGTGAGGTCGGGGCGGTGATGAGGTCAGGGTGGTGGTGAGGTCAGGGTGGTGGTGAGGTCAGGGTGGTGATGAGGTCAGGCTGGTGGTGAGGTCAGGGTGGTGGTGAGGTCAGGGTGGTGGTGGTGAGGTCAGGGTGGTGGTGGTGAGGTCAGGGTGGTGGTGGTGAGGTCAGGGCGGTGGTGGTGAGGTCAGGGTGGTGGTGAGGTCAGGGTGGTGGTGGTGAGGTCAGGGCGGTGGTGGTGGTGAGGTCAGGGTGGTGGTGAGGTCAGGGCAGTGGTGGTGAGGTCAGGGTGGTGGTGGTGAGGTCTGGGTGGTGGTGGTGGTGGTGTTGAGGTCAGGGCGGTGGTGGTGAGGTCTGGGTGGTGGTGAGGTCAGGGCAGTGGTGGTGGTGGTGGTGAGATCAGGGTAGTGGTCGGAAAAACACTGATGATGGAGGCTCCGCCTATCATCAGAATCCATTCATCCATTCATTCATTCATGTGTCACCTATTCATGTGTCACTGTGTGCATCCAACCTTGCTATGCGATGCTATGTTAGGCAAGCTGGAAAACCCATCAATTTGATTGGGAAGAATTGGCCGAGCTACACCAGGCCCCTCCCCCTCTTCGGAGGTCCCTCCCCCTCATCAGAGGTCCCTCCCCCACACGCTGACATCACAAGCCGTCTGGAGAGGCCAGCAACATGAGGGGTCTTCATGCACACGTTTAGAAAGGGATATTTTCAGCTGGCAGAGAGAGAATGGACAAAGAGAAGTAATTGGAGAGGAAAGGAAGGGATGGATTGGCAGAACCTGATGCACCTCTACCCCTCCAGCTCCCGTCTCCATGTCCACCTGAGCAGAGCGAGTCATCTGGACAGAATCGCATCTGTTTCCTTGTTCCCTCTTCCCTCATGTTTACTTTGTCCATCATAATGCAACATAGTTGACAACTTCAACATATGTAACAAGACGATTTATGTAGACGCTTGATATAGTTAAATTACTTCGATAATTCAACCCTTGATAAAAAAATTGTTTATTGTTTACCAGGTCGTATCTCAGTCAAAGCTCCCCCTCTAGTGGCCGCTTATTTTAACCCTGTTTACACTTGTTAACAACACAGATGTTAAGTGTAGTACTATTGTACGCCCTTACTCATCGTGTCCATTAGAGGGCAGTGTTGAATTTACCTCTGTGTTACCTGACACCTACACTACCTGTTCCGGTATCTGAGTTAATTACATGTGATGATGTCGAGGAGAGTGGCAGCACAGCTGCGTTACTCCCTTCCTGTCGATACAATAAATATGCCTACAAGGCTAAAGGTAAAATGAGTCTGATGAGAGTTTGATTACATCTCCACCGCAACGCACTAAGCTCATCAGGTTATTGGCCCAGGAACGCAAGTCTAGAGCAACAACAAGGTAACAAGTAAGAAGAACTGTTAGCCAAGAGAAGCTACTAGACGAGCCTGGATAAAGATGGCGCGCGAAAATTGAGTACTCTACAAGCCACAGCCTGAGCAACGTCTTGGAGATTGCGAACTATAAAAAGAATAAAAGTGAAAATGGCCGGAGCAGGAACGCTACAACAGCAGATTGTCTTTGATGGAGCAGAAGATAAGTATGATCTATGGGAAACGCGATTCCTTAGCCGTTTACACATTCTGAAGCTGAAAGACACCATTTTGAGAGAGCCCGCTGGTGAGGCTGCCATAGCTGCAGATCCAGCGAAGAATGCAGATTGTTATGCTCAACTAGTGAATGCACTAGATGATAAGAGCCTATCATTGATAAGACATGACGCCGCCGATGATGGAAGGAAAGCCTTGAATTATTAAGAGAACATTATTCTGGAAAAAGCAAGCCCAGGATTCTAAACCTGCACACTTCATTGACCACCATACAAATGGAAGGGAATGAGACTGTGACTGATGATACGATAAGGGCTTAGAATATAATTTCAGCTCTTTGTGATGCAGGAGAGAACATGAGTGACGGGCTGCTTGTAGCCACCATTTTGAATGGACTGCCAGACTCATTCAGACCACTGGCTGTCCACGTTAAACAAAATGAGGACAACGTGACATTCAAGGACATCAAGAGAAGACTGAGGGTCTATGAAGAATCTGAGAAGATGAGGACAACCGGACCTGCAGACAGCGTGATGAAGACCATGATGAAGACTAGCACAAAAGCAAAGCAAACAAAGCCCCAAGACACACTGGAAGGAAGGGGAAGCCACTCTGACGTGTTACAAATGTGGAGGAAAAAGGACATATCAGAACCAGGTGTACCAAGAAAGTGTGGTGCAGTCACTGCAAGAACAACACACACGCAGAGTCTCTATGCAGGAAAAAGGGAAAAGACGGAGCCAGAAAAGTTGCAGAAGAAGAGGAGGACATCGACGACGGAGATCAATGTTTCACGGCCAAGCATGCAACCAACGAGAGGCCATCTGTCAACGTGAAGAAGAAAGGGATAATGGTGGACGCCGGAGCGACATCTCATATTGTGAACGACATCGCCAAGTTCAAGAGCTTTGACAACACATTCCAGCCCGACACCCATTCTATCAAGCTGGCGGATGGGACCAAGTGCAGTGGGATTGCGCAACGCAGAGGGACGTTGCTGATCTACCTGCTAGACAACGAGGGACGATAACAAAGAGCTCAGCTACAGGAGGCACTGTATATGCCAACCTACCCACACGACATCTTCTCAGTGGTAAGGGCAACAAACAGGAGCGACAGTGACATTCAAGAAGGGAGACAGCCACATGATCACCAAGAAAGGGGACAGGTTTGACTTCCATGAGAGTGGTAATCTGTTTTACTTGCCAATTGTTCAGAAAAATGTTGATAAATGCAATATGTGCCACGACATGCAAATCTGGCATGAAATATTGGGTCATTGCAATTATGAGGATGTACAAAAATGAATGGATGTGGTAAGAGGTATGGAAATAAGAGGCAGTGCAGCCAGGCCAGCACAGCTGTGTGAAATATGTGCAAAGGGTAAATTCACTCAGACAAGGAATAGAGATTCAGACAGAAAGGCTACAGAGCCCTTACAACTGGTCCATACTGATTTAGCCGGTCCTATGAGAACCCCAAGCTTAGAAGGTCACAAATATGCACAGTCTTTTACAGACGACTATTCAGGTACCATGACAGTATATTTTCTCAAATGCAAAAGTGATGCAGTACATGCCACAGAGAGGTTCTTAGCAGACTCCGCCCCTTTTGGGGAAGTTAAATGTCTGCGCTCGGATAATGGCACTGAATTTACAAGCAAGGAATTCAAAGCACTGTTAACCAAAAATAAGATTAAGCACGAGACATCTGCACCCTATTCGCCTCAACAAAATGGCACGGCAGAGAGAGGTTGGAGAACCCTCTATGAGATGGGCAGGTGTATGCTTTTTGACAGTAAACTACCAGACAAAATGTGGAATTATGCTGTATTGACAGCTGCCTATGTGCTAAACATGTGTTAAAGTAAACGCACAAAGAAAACTCCTTATGAGATGCTCACAGGCAAGAAGCCAGACATGTCCAAACTTCAGAAATTCGGATCTGGGTGCTTTGCATACACACAAGAGAAAGGGAAGTTAGATCCTAGATGTGAGCAGGGTTGTTTTATCGGGTAAGACAAGAACAGCCCAGCTTATCTTGTGTATTATCCAGACACAGAAAAGGTCCAAAAACACAGGCTAGTGAAATTCACAAACAAGACAGTCAACGAAAATGAAACACAAACACATGGACAACACACTGAGTATCAGGACCGAGAGGTACACCCCAGGGTCCTTGACAATGAGGAAAATGATGATGAGAAAATGGGAAATGCATCAGGTCAAGGTGTTCAAGATGATGTTTCTGTTTCTGAGATTGAAGGTGAACAGTCTAGTGCTGGGTGTCAGGGAAGAAAGAACCCACCTAGAGCTAGGAGAAGGCCTGTGCACCTACAGGAAGATGACATGGAAGACACAGCAGACAGGCTGGTAACTTGTGTAGACTCATGTTATAGAGCAGTTTGCGACATACCACAAAATTACCAGGATGCCATACGATCAACCAGGTCACGGCAGTGGATAAGTGCAATGAATGACGAAATGCAGTCACTAAAAGAGAATGATACATTCAAAATCACCCAGTTGCCACCAGACAAAAAGGCAGTGGGGGGTAGGTGGGTGTATACACTCAAGAGTGATACAGATGGATCAGATAAGTATAAAGCAAGATTTGTTGCAAAAGGTTATAGCCAAAACAAGGCATCGATTATGAAGAAACATTCTCGCCTACTTCTGACATGACTGTCAGAGTAGTCATGCAAAAAGCAGTGCAGGAGGATCTAGTTTTACATCAAATGGATGTGAAAACCGCATACCTGCACGCACCAATTGACTGTGAGGTCTATCTCAAACAACTGAAGGTTATGAGAAAAAGTCAAAAACCGGAGAGAAGCTAGTATGCAAATTAGAGAAGTCCTTATATGGTCTCAAGCAGTCAGGCCGAAACTGGAATTCTCTGTTCCATGCATATCTCACTAAAAAATGGTTTTGATCGAAATCCTGCTGATAACTGCCAATACACAAGGGAAAAAGAAAATGAAAAAGTGATTTTGATGTGTGGGTTGATGATCTGATAATTGCTGCTAACAAAGAGGAGGTTGTGAAAAATGTCAAAGTGATGCTCACTGAGAGGTTTAAAATGAAAAACCTGGGGAAATTAAACAGTTTTCTAGAGATAGATTTTTAACAGTCAGAGGATCAAGTCACAATGTCACAACACAGGTATGTGAACAAAATCCTCTCCAGATTTGGGGTGCAGGATTGTAAGGCCAGAGAGACCCCATGCGAGTCAAAACTCGAATACACAGAAAATGCTGTAAAAATGGAAGATCCAAGGATCTATCGAGAGGCAGTGGGAAGTTTGATCTATTTGGCTACTTGCACTAGACCAGATTTAAGTTATGTGGTCAGTAAACTTTCCCAGCATTTTGCTGAACCAAGTGAAGAGCATTGGAACACTGCAAAGCACGTGTTCAGGTATCTTAAAGGTACAACAGACCGTGGGTTATGTTTTAAAAAGGATGACACAGGTGAACTTGGTCTAATAGTCCACAGTGATGCTGACTGGGCATCTGAGGTCACAGACAGACGTAGCACCACAGGGTACTGTGCCAGTTTAAGTGAGAAAAGTGCACTCATTTCATGGAAGAGTCGAAAGCAACCAACAGTTGCACTGTCTACCTGCAAGGCAGAATACATGGCCTTAGCGTCAGCCATACAGGAGTGTATGTATTTGCAACAGTTACTCAAGGGTATTGATAAGTGTCAGTATGCACAAACCAAGGTTTACGATGACAACCAAAGAGCTATTGCACCAGCTAGAAATCCAGTAAACCGACAAAGGTGCAAACATATTGATATCAAATATCATTTCATACGTGAAACTGTGAATAGTGGGAGAATATGTTTGGATTATTGTCCTACTGACAACATGATTGCTGACTTGATGACAAAACCAGCCACTAAGCTACAACTGAAAAAGTTTGCTCAACATTTGTTTGGCACTTAGAGTGCAAGAAAAGCATATAGTGTGCCAAAATGTGTTTTTGTTGTTTTATTTTCTATCAAAAATAATGTACCACAATAAGCTCAGAGCGAGTGGGGGAGTTAAGTGTAGTACTATTGTACGCCCTTACTCATCGTGTCCATTAGAGGGCAGTGTTGAATTTACCTCTGTGTTACCTGACACCTACACTACCTGTTCCGGTGTCTGAGTTTATTACATGGGATGATGCGAGGGCACAGCTGCGTTACTCCCGCCTGTCGATACAATAAATATGCCTACAAGGCTTAAGGTAAAATGTGTCTGATGAGAGTTCGATTACATCTTCAACGCAACGCACTAAGCTCATCAACAGAGGATATGTACCACATCATAATTACTTTGTGAGTGTAGTGCGCTCATGCTTCTGGTCTGTTGCCCAATACGATAACTGGATCTAGACATTAAACTCTGGATTTGGTATATCCGGATCTAGACATATTAAACTCTGGATTTGGTATATCTGGATCTAGACGTATTTAACTCTGGATTTGGTATGTCTGGATGCAGACATATATTTAACTCTGGATTTGGTATGTCTGGATCCAGACATATTTAACTCTAGATGCCGTAAAGCCGTATGTCTGCTGTAAACAGGTCCTCCTGCATGTGACGTAACCGTTTTGCATCTTATAGTAACAACGACTCTCGACAGGATGTAATTTCTAAAACTCTGGTCACTCTTTAGCATGCGTGCACGCATGGGGGCGTGTTTGTGCGTGCACCCATGTTACAGAGAGAACACACATCTTCCGGTGAACACATTAGGAGCTCATCTTTAAACGCACACAGGTCAAGTGAGCAGACTACTTCTAACCCAATAGTTATTTTTAATTCACATATCTCTTTTATACAACATGGCCACTAAATGTAGATTTCCATTAACAATCGTGAGCGAACAAACACATTGGTGGCCTTCTCAGTGTGACTAGGCTATTTCTAAAAGGCTATAGCACTGGCTATACAGTGTTAATGCCTTTATGCCATTTAGAACTTCTAAAGTAATGTCTCATGTGAATGTGTTTCTAATGTGCTGCATTGGTAACACACATTATAATCTATTGTTATCGTCATTACCATTCATATTGTAAAAGTGTAGCACGAGAATACAAACAATAACTAGATTCTGTACACTTAATAACACTGTAGAAGGGTGATTGCTACAGCATGTAGAAAAAGCCAAACTAGGTAAGTATTGCTTATCAAAATATATGCACCAATGGACATCATGAAAGTGTGAAAGTGAATCAACATTGGATATTGTGATATTTATGAGGCACAAATATGGTGAGGGAAAGGGCAACACAAGATATAATAACCTTACAACTTAATAAACAAACTCATTTTTCTATTAATATTAATAGAAAAATGTATCGAATATTGTAACAACAAAATATGCAACTTATTTCCGTTTTGTATATATTTATAACATTAAATTGATCAAATGGTGCTATAGAGTGTGAGGAAATGTGTAATAATTACAATATGTGCAATGTACAATACTATTTGAGATCAAATATTAACTGCTGACAAAAAGTGTGAACGAGCCCATTAAGTATCTTTGAGTAAATGCGTTTCACTATTTCCTCCATAATCCAAACATATCTCATGATCTCTGGAAGTAGACACAAGATATGCATCATGTTCGTTACTTACGGTTCTATTTTAAACTAATTGTGCGCCTTGTGCTTTAATAACATCCAGACCTTGTTATCTGTTAAAGTATACCAAGTTGTCCTTCTATTCTCATGTTGCTCAGTGTCATCAAGCTGTGTGAATGTGAATCTTCTGGTGAATAAGCTACACAACGAGTGACCACACAGGAAGGCTTCTGGAAAGGTCTAGAGTTAAGGTGTTGGGAAGTGTTGGAAGGACTCAGGTTCCAACAGGCCTAGGAGGCGGTCTCTATCTGTAGACCAGGTGACCCCCCTCGTCTAACCAGACCGGACTCTTTTCATTATGTGACAAAAGGTTGGAGACATTTTGGAATGCCTTTGCACTTGGTAAATTGAGCCCAGTTTGTCCAGTAAACAGAAGGTGGGCTATGGGTTGGCATGGTAGGAACTCACAATCATAGTGTGTGTACAAATGGATCTTTTTTTATTCCTTCTTGATCTCCAAGATGGAGGGGTTATGGTCTAGAATAGCCAGAATGATCTTATCCATGTACTGCCTTAAGCGGTAGTTGTTCTCTTCTTGTTCCTTCACAGCATCCACCAGCTGACCAGAGAGGGGGAGAGAGGAAATAGGATCTATTAATGTTATCCCAAAACCACTGAAAGATGTCATACACAGTGTCATGTGTATGACACTGAAAGATGTCATACACATTACAATACTAACACAAGTCCATCTCCTACAGACACGAAGGAATAATGGTCTGTGTTCTTCAGTCTTTAAAATGCTGACTTGCATCTAGTATATGGTCGAAGACAGCTGAGACAGCGGCCTCAATGTGTCATATATATATATATAATATTATATTATATATGTTATATTATATGAACTGAAACCAAAGGAGCTCATCTGATTAAAGACACGTCACGTGGCTGCTCTACCACCTGGAGATGGGGTCAATAATATTTAGAACTTCTTGATTCTGCAGCTGGGGTTAATGAGGCCAAAAAACCTCCTCACCGTCTTTAGTGACCCCCAACCCTCCAGATTTAGATCAGAAAGTCTACGTCTGTAGTCCGAACCCAGGTCGCGGTCTATCTGTAGACCAGGACCATGCGACCCACCTCGTCCCGGGTGGCGGTCTGGATCTCGGCGGCCAGGCACTGGGCCTTGGTGTGGGAGGCCAGCAGGTTCTTGGCCTCGTAGAGGCTGAGGCTGAGGATCTGGGCGTTGAGGTCGTCGTTCTGGTCCCTCAGCTTGTGGTTCTCCTGAGGGTCACAGAGACGTCTCCTTGTTTAAACCTTTAATCTTCTCAGTTGGTTTCTGTCTGGTTGGCCGTCAGGGAAGCCGTTGGAACACAGGGTTAGTAAACAGCCAATCACAGCCATGTATCTCATATGGGCAGGGTTAATATGATGGCGTACAGAGGCTCGCCCAATCGGAGTACCGGCGAGGCATCTCCAGAAACCAAAATGGCTGCTGCCGTTGTGTCACACCCTGCTCTGATTGGTCAATCCGGTATGGCCCTGATGGATTCGTTCTGTTGATAACCCAGAGGAGGTTTGAAATGAGCTCAGAGCTCCTAGACTGAAACGCATGTGAGAACCAATTTTGCCTCGTCAACAATGTATATATTCATATATATAATAATATTCAGCGGATGTCATGGTTACATCAACCGACTACTGCAGACCAGACCCCCGCTGCAGACCAGGCCCCCCAGACCCCCCCCTAGATGCCCTGAGACGTTCCTCAAGGAGGCTGACCTGCTGCAGCCTCTTGACCTCGAGCTGCACCTCCCGCGCCCGGGCCTGGGCCCGCCCCCACCCCTCCCCTGGCCGCTCCACCTCTAGCCTGAAGAGCTGCAGCCGCTCCAGCTGCCGGCGGAGGTCCTCCGTCACCTGCGGACACAAAGGGACACCGTCACCGTGGAGACACCATGGAGACACCGTGGAGACTGTGGGGAGACACCGTCACCAGGAGACACGGTCACCATGGAGACACCGTGTAGACACCGTCACCAGGAGACATTGTGGAGACACCGTCACCAGGGGACACCGTCACCAGGAGACACCGTCACCATGGAGACAGCGTGGAGACAACGTCACCACGGAGACAGCGTGGAGACAACGTCACCAGGAGACAGCGTTGAGACACCGTCAACAGGAGACACCGTGGAGTCACCGTCACCAGGAGACCGCATCACCAGGAGACACGTCAAATGGAGAGACCGTCACCAGGCGACAGCGTGGAGACACCGTCACAAGGAGACAGCGTGAAGACTGCATCACCAGGAGACACCGTCACCATGAAGACACCGTCACCATAGAGACAGAGTCACTATGGAGACAATGTCACCAGGAGACAGTGCCACCATGGAGACACCGTCAACAGGAGACACCGTGGAGTCACCGTCACCAGGAGACACGTCAAATGGAGAGACCGTCACAAGGCGACAGCGTGGAGACACTGTCATAAGGAGACAGCGTGAAGACTGCGTCACCAGGAGACACCGTCACCATGAAGACACCGTCACCATAGAGACAGAGTCACTATGGAGACAATGTCACCAGGAGACAGCGTCACCATGGAGTCACCGTCACCAGGAGACAGCATCACCAGGAGACACGTCAAATGGAGAGACCGTCACCAGGCGACAGCGTGGAGACACCGTCACCAGGAGACAGCGTGAAGACTGCGTCACCAGAAGACACCGTCACCATGGAGACACTGTCACCATGGAGACAGAGTCACCATGGAGACAATGTCACCAGGAGACAGCGTCACCGTGTAGACACCGTCACCAGGAGACATCTTGGAGACACCGTCACCAGGAGACACGTCACCATGGAGACAGCGTGGAGACACCGTCACCAGGAGACACTGCCACCATGGAGACAGCGTGGAGACACCGTCACCAGGAGACACCATGGAGTCACCGTCACCAGGAGACAGCGTCACCAGGAGACACGTCACATAGAGACCGTCACCAGGCGACAGCATGGAGACACCGTCACCAGGAGACAGAGTGGAGACACCGTCACCAGGAGACAGCGTGGAGACACCGTCACCAGGAGGCACGTCATCATGGAGACACTGTCACCATGGAGACAGCGTCACCAGGAGACAGCGTCACCATGGAGACACCGTCACCAGTTGACAGCGTGGAGAAACCTTCACCAGGAGACACCGTCACCAGGAGACAGCGTAGAGACACCGTCACCAGGAGACACCGTGGAGACATCGTCACCAGAGACACCGTTACCACGGAGACAGTGTGGAGACACCGTCACCAGGAGACAAGGTCACCAGGAGACAGCATTACCAGGAGACAGCATGGAGACACCGTCACCAGGAGACACATGGAGAGACCACACAGAGATGGAGAGACACCTGTCCGTGTGCGGACAGGAACATGGGATGCTTGCTGATTTGAGGAGATGGCGGAAGGGGCGGAGCTGACCTCCTGCATGGCCTCCTTCTCCTTGTGGAACTGGTGGCGGTGGAGCCACAGCTGGTCCACCACCTCCCTGTACAGCTCCATCTCGTCCTTCAGCCGCAGACTGCTGTCCTCCAGCTGGTCAGTCATCTTCTGCTTCTCCTGGAACACACAGCACCTCTGCTTTACAACGAGGCGCTGCCAGGGGGGAAGGCCTTCAGCAGCCTCCAGGTAACCAGGGAACACACAGCACGAGCTGTGCTGTGTGTAACAAGGCTAACCGTAACCCTAACCCTAACCCTAACCGCCAGGGGGGAAGGCCTTCAGCAGACTCCAGGTAACCAGGGAACACACAACACCTCTGTCTTAGCAACAAGGCTAACTCTAACCCTAACCGCCAAGGGGGGAAGGCCTTCAGCAGCTTCCAAGTAACCAGAGAACCTGTCCTCCCCCACACTGGGAGCCAATAGGATCATAAGCATATTCAGCGCTGGCTCACTTCCTGTCCCGCCCACCTGGTCCAGTTTCTCGGTCTGGGACTTGAGTCTGCACACGTTCAGCTTCATCTCCTGGTTGTTCTCCTCCAGCTGCTGCACCCTGCCAACAGACAGACAAATTGACAGACAAATAGACAGACATTCACAGAGCCTACTGTCAGCAAATGCTGAAGATGCAATATGTGTTGTGTGTGTGTGTGTCTGCTGTGCGTGTGCTGTGTGCCTGCGTCTGCTGTGCGCGTGCGTCTGCTGTGCCTCTGTTGTGCATGTGCGTGTGTGTCTGTTGTGCGTCTGCTGTGTGTGTGTATGTGAGTCTGATGTGCGTGTGCGTCTGCTGTGCATCTGCTGTGTGCGTCTGCTGTGCGGGTGCTTGTGCGTACTTGTTACTGAGCAGCTCGATCTCGGTGCTCTGCTCCCTCTGCATGCGGCCGTATGCCTCCTTGTGTCTCCTCAGCTCCTCCTCCAGGCTCTGCTCCGCGCGGACCTCCGTATCCTTCACCTGCTCCTCCAGCTCATGCACCCTGACGGGGTAGCACACACCCAACACAGACACACAAAGGCACGCACGCTTACGCTCAAAGACTGTATACATGTATGAATGTATGTATACATACATACATACATACATACATAAATATGTAGATATATATTGAAACACATTTCTACCTATAGACCAGGTGAGTGTGTTTGTAACTCCAGGTGGGTGGGTGTAAACCTACAGGTGTGTGGGTGTACCTGTGGACTAGTTGTGTGTGTGTGTACCTGTGGACTAGGTGTGTGTGTGCGTGTGTGTGTGTGTGTGTGTGTGTGTGTGTGTGTGTGTGTTTGTGTACCTGTCGACCAGGTGTGTGTGTGTGTGTGTTTGTGTGTGTGTACCAGGTGTGTGTGTGTGTGTGTGTGTGTGCAGCTGTGGACCAGGTCTGTGTGTGTGTGCGTGTGTGTCTGCCTGTGTACCAGGTGTGTGTTTGTGTGTGTGTGTATGTACCTGTGGACCAGGTGTTTGTGTGTTTGTGTACCTGTGGACCAGGTGTGTGTGTGTGTGTGTACCTGTGTACCAGGTGGGTGTGTGTGTGTGTGTGTGTGTACCTGTGTGCCAGGTGTGTCTGTGTGTGTGTGTGTACCTGTGTACCAGGTGTGTGTGTGTGTGTTTGTGTGTGTGTGTGCCTGTGTACCAGATGTATGTGTTTACCTGTGTACTAGTGTGTGTGTGTGTGTGTGTGTGTGTGTGTGTGTGTGTGTGTGTGTGTGTGTGTGCCTGTGTACCAGGTGGGTGTGTGTGCGTGGGGGGGGGTTGCCTGTGTACCAGGTGTGTGTGTGTGTGTGTGTGTGTCTGTGTATGTGTGTGTGTACCTGTGGACCAGGTGGGTGTTCTCCTGTTTGAGTTTGGACTTCAGGTCTCCGTTGGCCGCGCTGTCACTCTCTAACTCTGTTACTTTCTTTTCTAGAAAAATGACCTGTTACCAGAACAAAAAAAGGATGAATCAATATACAGAATATACTGTATTAAGTATCAAAGCAGAATACTTATTGTATTTGGAAGTTATGTAAACCTTCTCTGTGATGTCACATGGCTCCATGCTGTCAGCCAGCAGGTCCTCTGTGCTGCTCGCTGCACTGCCGCCTAACACCCCCACGTTGGCCTGGAACAACTGGCTGGACCGGGGGAGGGAGGTAGAGAGAGGGACAGAGGGAGAGGACAGATGGAGGGAGGGAGGGAGAGGACAGAGGGAGAGGGACAGAGGGAGGCAGGGACAGAGGGGCAGAGGGAGAGGGACAGAGGGAGAGGACAGAGGGAGAGAAGGAGAGGACAGAGGGAGAGGACAGAGGGACAGAGGGAGAGAGAGAGGGAGGGATGTAGGGAGGGATGAGAGGACAGAGGGAGGGGACAGAGGGAGAGGGACAGAGGGAGGCAGGGACAGAGGAGCAGAGGGAGAGGGACAGAGGGAGAGGACAGAGGGAGAGGACAGAGGGACAGAGGGAGAGGGACAGAGGGAGAGGGACAGAGGGAGAGGACAGAGGGACAGAGGGAGAGGACAGAGGGAGAGGGACAGAGGGAGAGGGACAGAGGGAGAGGACAGAGGGACAGTGGGAGAGGACAGAGGGAGGTTAGGGTTGAATGTTATTGAACAATGTTCATGTGATCACATTAGTTATATTAATGTGATCATTAGTTATATAGAGCGTTCTATAGTTAGTTATAAAGAGCGTTCTATAGTTAGTTATATAGAGCGTTCTATGGTTATAGTTAGTTATATAGAGTGTCCTATGGTTATAGTTAGTTATAGAGCGTTCTATGGTTATAGTTGGTTACATAGAGCGTTCTATGGTTATAGATAGTTATATAGAGCGTTCTATGGTTATAGTTAGTCATATAGAGTGTCCTATGGTTATAGTTAGTTATAGAGCGTTCTATGGTTATAGTTGGTTACATAGAGCGTTCTATGGTTATAGATAGTTATATAGAGCGTTCTATGGTTTTAGTTAGTTATATAGAGTTCTATGGTTATAGTTAGTTATATAGAGCATTCTATAGTTAGTTATGTAGAGTTCTATGGTTATAGTTAGTTATATAGAACATTCTATAGTTAGAGTGTTATATAGAGCGTTCTATGGTTATAGTTAGTTATATAGAGCGTTCTAAAGTTAGAGTGTTATATAGAGCGTTCTATGGTTATAGTTAGTTATATAGAGCGTTCTATGGTTTTAGTTAGTTATATAGAGTTCTATGGTTAGTTATATAGAGCGTTCTATGGTTATAGTTAGTTATATAGAGCGTTCTATAGTTAGTCAGTTATATAGAGCGTTCTATGGTTATAGTTAGTTATATAGAGCGTTCTATGGTTATAGTTAGTTATATAAAGCGTTCTATGGTTTAAGATAGTTATATAGAGCGTTCTATGGTTATAGTTAGTTATATAGAGCGTTCTATAGTAAGAGTTATATTTAGAGTTATAGTTGTAGTTAGTTATATAATTTTAGTTATAGTTAGTTATATATAGTTATAGTTATGGTAGTTATAAAGAATGGGTCAGCGTTATATAGTCATAATTCGTTATATATAGTTATAATATAGTTATAGTTAGTTATGTATAGTTATAATATAGTTAAAGTTCGCTATATAGAGCAGGTCAGCGTTCTATAGTTATAGAAATAGTAAGTTGTATATAGTTATAACATAGTTATAGTTAGTTATATACAATTATAGTTATAGTTAGTTGTATATAGTTATGATATAGTTATAGTTAGTTATAAAGAGCAGGTCACATACCGTCCAAAAGCTCGACTGGACATCTTCCTATTTGGGCTGGAAGACCAAGAATAGAAGTTTAGTACTGATGTTAGTAGTAATAGTTAGTACTGATGTTAGTAGTAATAGTTAGTAGTACTGATGAAGAACGTGTGAAGGACATGGATTTGCTTCATTTCATGGTGATTGATTCTATAGAGAATTTGAAATTAAACAATAACTTCAATTATTGATAACAAGATGTGTGGGGGGGCTTTAACTATTGCATAACACATGCACCAACACACACACATGCACACACACACACACACACACACACACACACACACACACACACACACACACACACACACACACACACAGCTGCCACTGGTCCACAGTGGGATGCTGTTCCTATGACAACAGCCCACACTCTGAGCTGGTTTCAGATCAGTATTACTGGGTGTCAGCGTTTGTGTGAGGAGGCTATTCTAGTATTCCAGTGTTGGACCACTACCACTGAGAGACAGTTCATCTTACATCAGTCATGCTCTCTCGCTCAATGCTAGAGATGTGAGGGCTGGAAGGACCATAATTATCTAAGTGAGGCCTTAATGAACCAATTCAATTAGGGGGATGATGGGACAATTGGATTAAAGTGCCAATCTCAAGGGTTTTCATGTAAACAGTTAAGTCCCTATCTACTATCGAATGGGGAAACAGAAGGAGATGGACCCTGTGGCCCACTAAGCAAAGCCCTGCAGTCATGAGAGCGTTACAAACGGGTTGGCGATGGAGACGAGGTTCCAATCTCTGGGGAGAAATGGCCTAAGGTGTCGCAAAAGTCAACAAAACGATTTTATAGATTTACCACTTTAATACTTCAGGATACTATAGGGGGATTATTTGTTTATCAACACGGCGGATGGGCACGCAGAATGATGGCAAAAAGAAAATTTGTTTGACCGGTTGCCATGGTTATCTCTGTGTGGTTAATTTGCAATTGCGGTGTTAATTAGCGATTTTTTCAGCTTACTATTACATTAAACTGTAATCAGAAAATGCGGTTATATGCTATAGACCCTAGAGTATCTGTGGTATAAAGGCTGGGGCGAATTTCGAATTATAAATATGTACACTTTATGTTGAAAGTATAGGCCGTCGCGATTCCCATTGAAACGAATGGCGCGGTGATTATTCTTCAAAACGAGAGCTGGTAAATTGTGAAAAATGAATTAAACTGTAATCAGACAATGCGGTTATATGCTATAGACCCTAGAGTATCTGTGGTATAAAGGCTGGGACGAGTTTCGAATTTTAAATATGTACAGTCCATAACGTTACCTCTCTGGCTCATAGCTCATCGGACTAGAATACCTCCCGTCTCCAAGTCGTAGGTACGGTCCGTCCTATTTATGTGAAAAACGTTGTATTTGGATTGTAAAACGCTTGAAAATATAAATGAATGATCTTGATTTCTTTTTTCTTTGGCAAGTGACCATGGTATAAGCGGGATAATGCCCTTCGAGGTGTCAAAAACATGTTTGATCAATCGTAATTAAAGGGGACTACTTTTTGAGGGAGATGAACTCAAACAGAGTATACATTTAATACGCATGCAATACGAATAAGAAAAAGCATGACTATTATAGTATTTGAATTGTTTTATTATGTCGGCAAGCAAGAAGTAGAATGAATGGGATAATCAGTCTTATTAAAAGGGTTTGTGCAACCAACCGCACAACAAGACATGATTGTGGCTCTTGTCGCTCTTGTCTCTTTCTGCCAACGACATGCGCGTAGAGCGGGGAGTGACGTAGACTGATAATCCCTCTATAGAGCACAATGTTAGATTGAAGTTGACTGAAGTCACTCAGTGTGTGTGCGTGTGTGTATTTGTGCGTGTGCGTGTGTGCAATTGCGTGGTTATGTGCGTCACCTGCTGGCCTTGAGGTCTCTCAGGCGAGCTTCCAGGTCGTTCAGAAGGTTGACTTTCTTGCAGCACTGCGAGCAAAACACATCCAGCAGCTCGTTGTTGTCAAGGGGACGCATCTTTGGAGGGGTCTGGCCTGCACTGCTCACACACACAACATATGGACAACCAAGAGCATCCGCAGGTAGGGGAGTGAGTGAGTGAGTGAGTGAATGAATGTGTGTGTGTATGTGTATGTGTGTGTGTACCTGGTGGTCCCCCGGTCAGAGAAGCCGGTGTTGTGTGTCTCCTCGCCCCCAGGGCTGCTGGGAGTGAGGTCAACCCCCTCACCGTAGTCCTCAAACTGCTCCTCGCCCAAGATGGCCGATGCTGGAGAGGAGCTTCATGTGTACACAGACACACACACACACACACACGCACACACATACACACACACACACACACACTCACACACAAACCACACACACATAGAAACACACATATAGGATTTCCTGCACTGTAAGTAAATTAAATACATTTGTAAGAGAAATGTACACAATAACAATACGATCTGAAATGAATCAGTGCGATCGACAGCCACTAACTGAACAAAGGCTTTCTAACATCTGTTGGTTAGAATTTGTGCAACGCGTGTAACGTGCCCCCTTGTGTCGGCCCCTGAGGGTCACTCACCCGTCCTCCACTCCCGCGTCAGAGTGAGCGTCGGGCTCGTCTGTGTGTTCAGCGCTGCTGTCCATCATGTCCCCGTCCCCTGGGACCTGGTAGGGGCCCCAGTCCTGGCCCTGGTAGGGGCCCCGGTCCTGGCCCTGGTAGGGGTCCCGGTCCGGGTAGGGGCCCTGGTTCGTGTAGGGGCCCCGGTCCAGGTGGGGCCGCGTGCAGACCGTGACTGCTGGGGCCCGCCGGCCCTCGCCATTCTACGAGTACAGGAGGGTTATACTGGGAGGAGGGTCCTACTGGGAGGAGGGTTATACTGGTCCTACTGGGAAGAAGGTTATACTTGGAGGAGGGTTATACTGGGTTGAGGGTTGTACTGGGTGGAGGGTTATACTGGGAGAGGCATGAGATGAAAGGCATTGAATAATAATGATTATAATAATAAATGTAACCGCAAGCGGTTATTAACGGGGTCCGAGCAAAATTAAAAGTCAAGAACACACTAATGGAAGATATATAAATATGACATATAATTAAGAAGGAAAGATGTGGATGAAGATGTTACACTTAATGCAATACTGTGCCTCGGCTTTCAGGTGAGCTGCAAAGCAATGGCCAAATGTCATGTTCAGCTTGTTCATAATGCTATAATCGGGATTCGAACTCTCAACCTAAAGATCACCTGTATAAGGTGCCCATTGAGCCACTGATAAACCTGAACTGCAGCCTCATTCACTGTTGTTCAGGTTCTGACCATTCACATTGTCAAAATGTCTATTGATAAGTATACAACATCCAGAAAACTCCAAGCACACATTTCTCAAGTGAATTAGGGGCTTTCTTAAAAGCATATACCTGAAAAATCTTTGAAATTCTGGGGAAATTAAACATTTATAGTCAAGAACACTAACGGAAGAAATATAAATATGACAGTTAATTATGAAGAAAAAATTGTAAACGAAGAAGTTCCCCTTAATGCCATACTGTGTCTTGGCAGTCAGATTCTTGGAAACTAATGAGCCGGAATGTTTATTGCCTGATGAATTTCAGGTTCTGTTCAATGTTGTGTTTCTTAAATGAGTGGCAATAACACAATGTTATGTTTAGCTTGTTCATAATGCTCTAATCAGGATTCGAACTCTCAACCTAAGGATCACCAGTACAACGCATTATCCCATTGAGCCACTGACATTCCTGAACTGCATTAAGCCTCATTCACATGCGGAAAATGTTGATTGATAAGCACACAACATCAAGAAAACTCCAAGCACATATTACACAAGATAATTAAGGGCTTTCTTAAAATAGTACAGATCTGAAAATTTGCACTGTTAATGGTAACCACCTAATGATAGCCGTATGGTAGTAATACAATAACAAAATGGTAACATAGGAAAAATGGGTTGAGACTGTGGACGTTTGGCTTTTCTATGAAATTGTGGGAAAAGTAAACATTTTTAGAGCAGAAGACCAGGGTGAAAAAGATGCATCTGATTTCAGAGATCAATATGATGAAATAATTTTGAGTCCAGGTCAATCTCGTAAGGAGAAATAAGGCTAGTTCATATTTTTTTTAAATAGCGCCACCTTTGGGTGCAGTACCACCATTCGGGTTTATTATTAGTGGGGGGTATTGGTATCCACCTAATAATAGTCGTATGTTTTTTTATACAATAACAAAATGGTCATATAAGAAAAATTGGGCTAACGGCTCCAAATTTATTGGCCAATATTTCTCAAATGGAACTAAGTAAAACAAATTCTGTTTGATGATTTTTGTGAGGCTTGGTCTAAAGATTTTATTTGGCGATTTTGGTGAATTTTTGATTATTTTTGTAGCATGTGAATCTTTTTATCATGTTTGACTTTAATATAAAATTGTGGGAAAAGTAAAAAAATTTAGGGCATAAGACCCAGGTCAATTTGGTGAGGAGAAATAAGCCAAATTCATGATTTTTTACAATAGCGCCACCTTTTGGTGCAGTACCACAAATTTGGGTTTATGGGTTGTGGGGGTTATTGGTAACCATACCTGAACATTTCAAAAGTTTTTGACTTATGGTTTAGGCTGCAGTATGACTTTTACAGAATTTGAGAGAAAAAAAAAACGTTACAGAAACAATAGGGGACCAAGCAGCTTTGCTGCTCGGACCCCTAACTAATATTAATCATATTTTATTGATCTCTCTGACTGGGTGTTGAAGCAGAAACTATCTTCTGTGTCAAAATATGAAAATGTTGAGGAAAGGAAAAAACGAGGGTTAGAAAAATGTAATACATCCGTGTTCTGCAGGAGGATGAACCAACAACCTTTCCCGCCATCGCTCGTCATCAAACATGTGACTTAACAGTTCTAGAGTGTTTCAAACCAAGAGCCCCCGCTAATTTATGATGCTGATGGTTTTTGGTTATTTTTGCATACAAACACAACGCATGCACACACCAACCACCTCCCCATGCAGAACACACACACACACACATACACACACACACACACACACACACACACACACACACACACACACACACACACACACACACACACACACACACACCTTAACAGACGTGTCTATCCTCCATTCCTCCAGCCATGTGTGTCTTTGAGTAAAGTCTGTGGTCCAAAACACATGCACACAAACAAACAAAGCCAGTACTGGAGAATCACATGCTTTTGCCACAATATTTCAGACTAGAAACAGAGGGGGGTTCAGAACGACACACACACCACATACCACACACCACACACACACACATTGATACACCCATCATAACACACCATGCCACACACACACCACAGACATCGCTATGCACGCATGCGGCCATCCATACTGTAGAATTGGCAACAGTTGCTGAGCACAAAGCCGTGCCTCCCTGATAGAACGACTTCTGTCTACAGTCTTTCAGTCTACCACCTCTCTCTTTCTGGGGGTTGCTAGGCAACTGCTCAGATGAGCCAGCCCCCTTACAGTGACATCCGCCATGTCTCTCTCTCTCTCTCTCTCTAGAAGTTAGAATATTTGCAATTCAATTTTTTAATCTGAATTAGTTTTTGTTCATCTGAAATCGTGTTTTTGAAAAGGTAAAACTTGAAATTCCATTTTTTCATTTAAAAAAAAAATTCAGTATACCTCGTTTTCAAAATGTCAATGTTTGAATGACGGGTATTCCTAGTGTTTTATTTTATTATGATTTTATTAATTATGTAACTATTTACTTTACCCATATCTTCTCCAGAGATAGACCAACAATGCATAGGGTTCCAAGTGACAGGGATATTAATTATAATCAGGCAATAATGACAATAACATCAAGTGTAAAGCGTGGAGCCCACCTGGTAGATGTAGCCGTTGTCTGTGAAGGAAGGCCGGACCTCAGGAACAAAGTAAGGGCCCACAGCCGCCTCAAACATGTCCTCACAACCTGCCGGGAGCAGGGACATGAAGTAAAGAAGGTTCTGTGTGTGACACAGCATGTGGAAAAGTGCGCTACAACGCTCTCCTTATGAAGCCCAGGACCTCATCCTTTTAAATGTATGACTGAGAGCAGTGATACGAAAGCTCCAAATGATTTTAATCAACTCTGAGACAGGCTGCAGAGTTTTAGAATTCAAACTGATTCAATCTATTTTCTCTTTGTGGAACACAGGCCGTTCAAATATAGAGTATAATATAATTATAATATAATAATAAATCTAGTTAAGTTATCAATATAATCACTTGGTGTTATCAAGCATCAATAACTGCCTAATTGAATAATGAATGGACATGAACCCTTTGTGCTTTCCACAGCAGCATTATCATCATTGTCTTTATTAAGAATTTTGTCATCATTCGAAATACATCATTGTGAAGCATATTTTAGAAACACACTTGTTCTTTTTTTATTTTATTTTACCTTTGATGGCAAAGACTCCATGACAGAAGTCCTTGAAGTTGATCTTCCCTTGAGCGTTGGGGTCCAGAAACTTGGTCAACGTCTTGACCTGTGATGAGGACCAGAAGGAGAGGTTCAAACGTCCTCCTCAATGGAGGTTTAAGTTTCAGTCTAATACCCCCCATTACTATCTGTAGGACGATCAAATGTGTCACATTAGGTGAGCTAGTTGGGTGATTATTAATTCTTGATAAAGTGTTCAATGTTCGCTGTACCTTTACTATTTACCTCTCCTAACATCTTAGAACCTCGGCCACTCAACGGGCCGCCTATCAACCTTCCAGTTAACTGCAGGCCAGCGGAGGGACTGCACCATGAACCTGCTCTTCGGACTTAGACCTGCTCCTCCTATGAGGCGTATGATAAACATAAACCATCACCCAGTAAACACCTCCATCCCATCGCCAGCTAGCCAGTCAACTTCTAAGAAACAAGCCATTAGATAAATATTACATTACAGTTCCTTCAAACAGAAAGGCTTGGTTATATAAGTAGCATTAAAAAATTCAATGCATGGAGTGCTACCCCCCCCCCCCCCCTCCCCAAAGTCCCCAGCAGAACAGAGCTCTCTCTGCGCCACACAAATAGATTCCTTTGCGTCAGTTCTATTTATGTGCAAAAGGAACCCATGTGCAATCCCAGGGACACCCAGCTGTACCGAGCGTGCTGAGCAGAACCACTCTGTTGTGAACCGTGATTCAAAGAAATGATCAAGGGGGCAACAAAAAGGCTGATATGAAAGGGGAGCAGAGGAACGCCTGGGCCTTCAGTTGTGGGACCGCTACACAACTTTATTCTGTAATGTCTTTAACAAGACATTTAAATAAGATGAAGAAGATATAGTACTCACGAAATGACTTCTAATGCAAGTATACATGTTATACTGCCAGTATACGTGTTATATTGTCTCTGAACTATAGGCTTGAGTAGTATTCGTGTACTATAGGCCCCTGTGGGGGGGGGGGGGGGGGGGGGGGGGGGGGGGGGGGGGCATGTGTTAGTATCTACCCGTTGAGGGGGGGTGCATGTGTGAAGGCTTAGTTATGGTTCCACTTTGACGCAACACAATGACCACGCAGCTGCTTGGACGCCGTCGTGAACCTGTTGTGGGTTTACATAAGCGTGGTTATCACTGCTAACCACTAGGTTAACCTAACCCTAACCCTAGTGGTCATCACTGCTAACAGCTAAGCACTTGGTTAACCTAACCCTAACCCTACAGCCAGGAGGTCCTGGGTCCGGAGGACCTGGGTCCAGAGGTCCTGGGTCCGGAGGACCTGGGTTCAGGAGGTCCTGGGTTCAGGAGGTCCTGGGTTCAGGAGGTCCTTGGTCCAGAGGTCCTGGGTCCGGAGGACCTGGGTCCAGAGGTCCTGGGTCCAGAGGTCCTGGGTCCAGGAGGTCCTGGGTTCAGGAGGTCCTCGGTTCCATCCAAGGAGGGTCATGGTGCGTTTTATTATCCATCCATGTCGGAGGTCCGAGGACATTGCCTAGCGACACGCATAAACACGCCCCTTTTCCTCGGAAGGCGAACTTGCTTGCTTGGATGAACTCAGAGGAGGCCGAGCAAGGATTCCGAGACAGAATTCAAGATGGCTGCGCCCAGGGTGACTTGAAGTCTGAACTGTTTTCATTGTGTTTGGACCGCTTTGGTGGTTTAAATGGCAATTTCAATCACTCGTATTACTGCAATACCTTACTCCGTCCGTACCTCTGCCTATGGCCTATAGCCTACTTATTTTGGAGCGCCTGGTACTCTGCCAATGCTACCGCGACAACAGCTTTCCGGGTGGCGTCCATGTTTTTCTCCAACGACCGAGCAAAACATAATAAAACGCTTGAAGTGTGGGCGTGACGTCACATCCGAGGTTCGAGTCGGTTCGCAGTGAATACTAAAATGCACCATTAGCCCTCACGTGTCCATTTTCTCCCCGTGTTCATGTGGGTTTGTTCTTGTGATCGGGTTCCTCCAACACGACAAAATACCCTCAACTTACCCTCCCCTCCATTTGGTCAAGGCCCCAGACCGGGAACCCCCCAGTGAAGGCCCACACTGGGGGCTGGTCCCAGTGTGGGGCCTTCACTGGACTCCCAGTGTGGGGCCTTCACTGGACTCCCAGTGTGGTCAGGGGTCAGGGGCCGCCCGCAGCTCCTAGCAGGGATGGCATAAATGCAGAGGGTGAATTTCCCCTCGGGATCAATAAGTATATCAAGTTTAAAGAGCGAAGCATCAGGTTCAGGGAGGAGGGAAACGACGACAGCTGGAGGAACGGGGCGGAGGATCTGGAGTATGAAGACCACAGACGCCTCTCAGACAGAGAGCAGAACCTCTCCTCAGAGCTGAGACTCCACAACCTGCCCAGACCAGCTGCATGCTGGATCAGAAGGTCAGCAGATACACCTCCAGAGCCTGAGGCTATCTTCAGCTGGTAGCAAGTTGAAAGCCATAAAGCCATGATTGCTGTGAGTCTGGTAACACACACTGGCCTCGTACTGAGGGCATTATAGTCGTACCAACTAGAAAGGGGCCGCTCTAGTTTTCCCCAGACTGTACTGCTAAAATAAACGTGACATTGACGTCTCATCTGTGTGGGATTTAAAGGAGACGAGGTCTATAGCAGCCCTTCCTGTTTCACTGAGGCTTTGAGGTGATCACCAGTTCACTGGATAAACAATGTTGTGGAATTACAGATCGCTTTATATTAAAACTAACCTGACCCCTGCATCAACAAATAACCTTAACCCTAACCCATTCCTTACCTTATCCCCTTTAATCATCCCCGTAAGAAAACCCTTACCTCATTCCCCTGAAGAAGATCCTTACCTCATACCTTTAAAGGACCATTACCTCGTCCCCTGAAAAAGAACCTTCCCGCATTTCCCTGAAGAGACCCTTACCTCATCTCCCTGTCCGAAGCGCAGTCCGAGGTCCACGAAGCGCTGCACGCGGATGAAGCCGTCCGCATGCTCGTCGCACGCGTCAAACACTTCTTTAAGTTTTTTCAAAAACTGCAGGAATTGGTTCCGGTCGGGGAGCGCGTATCCGTCCATCGTGGTGATGTTGAGATGCAGAGATGCTTGGACGAAGAGCTGTAACGTCACGCGGGTCCCATCGTTTCTGTGAAGTGATGCTGTGACGTCACCACCTCCTCCGGTCGAACGGGCCGAACCATTTTCAGTGAATTAAGAGGGTAGACCTCTATATGATATATAATATATAGTATAGAGGGTAGACCTCTATACGATATTTAATATATCGTATAGAGGGTAGACCTCTATATGATATATAATATATCATATAGGGTAGACCTCTATGATTTATAATAAGAGGGTAGACCTCTACATGATATATAACAAGAGGGTAGACCTCTCCATGATATATAATATATAGTAGAGGGTAGATATATAATATGTCACATATAGGGTAGACCTCTACATGATATTTAATATATCATATATAGGGTAGACCTCTATATGATGTATAATATAATATATATAGGGTAGACCTCTATGATATATAATATATTATATATAGGGTAGACCTCTATGATATATAATATATCATATAGAAATCTATAATATAATTTATCATATAGGGTAGACCTCTATATTATATATAATATAGACTGGGTAGACCTCTATATGATACATAATATATAGGGTAGTATCTGTGGTATAAAGGTATAAAAAGTGGTTTGGCACATTTGTTCAGCTTGGTCTGAAGATCATATTTGGCAAGTTTCATGATGATTGACATAATTTGTGTCCTGTGTATATGTACTATTGATTTTGACCACTTTCAACATGGCGGCCAAATTCTGATGTTACCAATGAAAATATTTTATTAGCTACATGGGGCAGTCTGATAGTATCACCAGACATTGGACATTTGTTTGAAATATACTCATGTGAAGAGAGAAGAGTTAAAACACATCTTTTAAAACACAAATCCATCATGGCGCAAAATGACGACATAGCCCAAGGCATGGCCCAAGGATTCCAATGATACCTTGTTTGTGAGTATTGGATGAATGGGTCAAAATGTATAAACATGAATGCATGTCCAACTTTGACCTGTTGGTGGCGCTAGAGCTCATGGGCTAGCGACCCCAAATTTGCTTCATGGGATCATGTAACTCTCCTGAATCAGTGTGCCAAATTTCACAACATTTGACCAAGGCATTCTATGGGCTGCCATTGACTCCCATGGCAGCATAATAAGAAAACGTACGAAAACAATAGGTTGTCTCGCAGCTTCGCTGCTTGACCCCCAATAACATTAACATCGATGGGTCTAAAAGAAACCATAAGGCCAAACTATCCCAGGCTTTAATAGAGAAAGAATACTACAAAGAATGCTGAATTTATTTATTAAAACTTAAAAAATTTTGAATTAATTACAATGGTAACTTAATCCTCAAAAACAGCCATAACCTTAGTAGTTTCGTATTAAAATATGCTCATAAGAGTCCAAACACATTTTACCATCTAACCATATGGTCGATGTGGGAACAACATTACAAAAACTGGAGAGAAACTGATCTAGAGCATCTAGAGGAGGAGCAGCCGATCTAGAGGAGGATGATCTAGATCAGCAGTCGGGGTTCGAGCAGCGAGTCCCAGCGCTCCGTCACCTAGGGAGTGGGGGGGTGTCAATAAAACCTTTTATTATTTGCACACTTAAGCCTGACACACACACACACACACACACACTACATACACATACTATAACAAGTAGTAATGCGCGATATAAACGATATACGATATAAACGATAAAAAGTGGCCTATGATAGAGATTTTAATTCTATCGCTCTATCGCGATAATGCATGTTGATGACGCAAAATACAATGTTTAATTTTTAGTTTGGTGCAATTCCTTTTCACATTGTAATTTTCGCAACAGTGCCAGAATTCGTCAACAAACCTGCATGTGTGCAAAGAACGTTAAATCATTGGACAAAAAGGTCTGGGGCGTTGTAAAGCGTTAAAGAAAAAGGGGGGGGGGGGGAAGCACCGGTGAAAGTAAACAATCATGGATATCCAGCGTGATATACATTGATCTGCGGACTGGTCCAACTCCTTCTCCCTCATCCTGACTCGGAATGTGTTAAATGCGTCGGCATTTTTAAGTTATGTTTTCCAGCATACTTTTTACTTGCTTTTGTCGGACCGTCGGGTGGTGGCTCAACATGGAGCAAAGAGGAGACGGAATGTCTTTTGGATATCGGACCCAAATATCCAAAAGACGTTCCGTCTCCTCTTTGCTCCATGTTGAGCAACGTCTCCGAGACCACCTCTCCGGCTGGGTCAACCTCCTTTTGATGGTTAAAAATATCACGTAATCGACAAAAATCTTAACAATCAATGATCGATCATCAATTAATCATGCCCATCCCTAATTGTCAGTACAGTGTGTGTTCCTTATCTGTACAGACACCCGTTTTTCCTGTTCTCTGCATCTTGAGTGGCATTTAAGAACCAAGGACTTAAACTAAGTGTAGTGCCTTTCAGAACCCAAAACCCAATACTAATTTTATTTATCTGCAACATTATGTTGTATGATTACAGTGTTTCACAATAAATGTTCTCGAAATGACATATTATATTTCTCTTTTTTTTAAATACATTTAGCAATTTGGCTTTCCTTAGGGTCTAGGCAACCTGTTCTGAAACGGTTATTTTATGATTTTATATCGTGATATATATCGTTATCGCAAGAGGCTGCAATGTATATCGCAATATGGATTTTAGGCCATATCGGCCATCTCTAATAACAAGTACTAACTAGTCTTTAACTAGTATAACTGTAAGCCCACTGACCCGGGAGCCGCTCCGGGACACTGCGTACTCCACGCTCTCCGAGCCGTCTGCGTTCTGGTAGACCAGGTCGAACTTACCGGGTTCTGCAGGGGCTGGGAGAAGAAAGTCACATTGTACAGACAGTAAGTCACGTTGTACAAACAGGAAGTCCCATTGTACAGACCGGAGAGAAGGCCCACACAGTTCTATAGACTGATCAAAACAACCGTAGGGAACTTTATATAGTGTGGAGACCAGACCACCAGTCAGACCAGTAGACCCCCAGTCAGACCACCAGTCAGACCAGTAGACCCCCAGTCAGACCAGTAGACCCCCATTCAGACCACCAGTAGATCCCCAGTCAGACCACCAGTCAGACCACCACTCAGCCCAGTAGTCCCCAGTCAGACCAGTCAGACCAGCAGCAGACCAGTATACCCCCACTCAGACCAGTAGACCCCCCAGTAGTCAGAGGTCTCCTGTTCAGGGATCACTTCTTACCGTGCCATGAGCTGAGTAGCTCCATCTCCACCTGCTTGGTGGCGTGGTCAAAATGGAGAATCTTCCCCTCCTGAAATAAGAAATGAAGAACAGTCATGGTCCAACATAGTGATGGCTGGAGAGGACTGAGGTCAGACCCAGAAAGGTTTCTGGAGAACCCGTTCTATAAAGGATCTATAATGTTGGGGCACTGTATGTGTTGTCACTGCATTCTACTGCTGCTGATTATCAGGCCTCACACTCCATCTCTGGTCAGCAGGTCAGGGTCAGCAGTGAAGGAAACACTTCAAACTGTCCAGTAGGGCGGTCACTTTTTATTCGATACTCGAATATGCATTCGAATATGACGTGAAATATCCGTATTCGAATATATATATATAAATGATTTGTTTAAAAGTACCATGTTGTGTAACGCATTTTTTACACTCTATGATTAGACCGTTTGGTTTTTATTTATTTGCCATCGCATCCATTCGTGGGCGCTCCTATCAGGCGAATAATTCTACATCCTGTTTAAAAAATGGGTAAGGCAAAGAGCAGCCAGCCTGAATGGAAAACAAATACCCACTTCTCTCAACATTGACCCGCAAATACCTGTGTGTGCCAGGCACGTCTGTGCGCTCTGACTGTGTGTTCTTGTCCGCAGGAAACATCGTGAATAAAAAGAGAGCCGCACTTGATCAAGTTGATAGACTGGTGTTTCTAGCAAGTCCAGGTTCGTAGATATTCAAATACATTGCTTGATATTCGATGTCCGTTCAAACTTGATTTTTCTCAAAAGTGACAGCCCTACTGTCCAGTCACCAATAGTCCGGACCAAAAGACCTCAAACAGTCCATTGACCAACAGTCTAGACCCCTAGACCTCAAACGGTCCAGACCACTAGACCTCAAACAGTCCAGACCACTAGACCTCAAACAGTCCAGACCACTAGACCTCAAACAGTCCAGACCACTAGACCTCAAACAGTCCAGTGACCAACAGTCTAGACCACTAGACCTCCAACAGTCCAGACCACTAGACCTCAAACAGTCCAGTGACCAACAGTCTAGACCCCTAGACCTCAAAAGGTCCAGACCACTAGACCTCAAACAGTCCAGACCACTAGACCTCAAACAGTCCACACCACTAGACCTCAAACAGTCCAGACCACTAGACCTCAAACAGTCCGGTGACCAACAGTCTAGACCACTAGACCTCCAACAGTCCAGACCACTAGACCTCAAACAGTCCAGTGACCAATAGTCTAGACCACTAGACCTCAAACAGTCCAGACCACTAGACCTCAAACAGTCCAGTGACCAACAGTCTAGACCTCAAACAGTCTAGACCACTAGACCTCAAACAGTCGAGTGACCAATAGTCTAGACCACTAGACCTCAAACAGTCCAGACCACTAAACCTCAAACAGTCCAGTGACCAACAGTCTAGACGTCAAACAGTCTAGACCACTAGATCTCAAACAGTCCAGTAACCAAGAGTCAGGACCACTAGACCTCAAACAGTAAGGACCACTAGACCTCAAACAGTCCAGTGACCAACAGTCTAGACCACTAGACCTCAAACAGTCCAGACCACTAGACCTCAAACAGTCCAGTGACCAACAGTCTAGACCACTAGGAGCTCAAACAGTCCGGACCACTAGACCTCACCAGTCCAGACCACTAGACCTAAAACAGTCCAGTGACCAACAGTCTGGACCACTAAACCTCACCAGTCCAGACCACTAGACCTCAAACAGTCCAGACCACTAGACCTCAAACAGTCCAGACCACTAGACCTCAAACAGTCCAGACCACTAGACCTCAAACAGTCCAGTGACCAATAGTCTAGACCACTAGACCTCAAACAGTCCAGACCACTAGACCTCAAACAGTCCAGTGACCAACAGTCTAGACCTCAAACAGTCTAGACCACTAGACCTCAAACAGTGCAGACCACTAGACCTCAAACAGTCCAGTGACCAACAGTCTAGACCTCAACAGTCCAGACCACTAGACCTCAAACAGTCCAGTGACCAACAGTCAGCACGACTAAACCTCAACAGTCCAGACCACTAGACCTCAAACAGTCCAGTGACCAAGAGTCAGGACCACTAGACCTCAAACAGTCCAGTGACCAAGAGTCAGGACCACTAGACCTGAAACAGTCAGGACCACTAGACCTCAAACAGTCCAGACCACTAGGCCTCACCAGTCCGGACCACTAGACCTCAAACAGTGAGGACCACTAGACCTCAAACAGTAAGGACCAGTGGACCTCAAACAGCCAGGACCACTAGACCTCAAACAGTCAGGACCACTAGACCTCAAACAGTCCAGACCACTAGACCTCAAACAGTCCAGACCACTAGACCTCAAACAGTAACAGACCACTAGACCTCAAACAGTCCAGACCACTAGACCTCAAACAGTCCAGACCGCTAGACCTCAAACAGTCCAGTGACCAACAGTCTAGACCACTAGACCTCAAACAGTCCAGACCACTAGACCTCAAACAGTCCAGTGACCAACAGTCTAGACCTCAAACAGTCTAGACCACTAGACCTCAAACAATCCAGACCACTAGACCTCAATAAGTCCAGACCACTAGACCTCAAACAGTCCAGTGACCAACAGTCTAGACCACTAGACCTCAAACGGTCCAGACCACTAGACCTCAAACAGTCCAGACCACTAGACCTCAAACAGTCCAGTGACCAACAGTCTAGACCTCAACAGTCCAGACCACTAGACCTCAAACAGTCCAGTGACCAAGAGTCAGGACCACTAGACCTCAAACAGTCCAGACCACTAGACCTCACCAGTCCAGACCACTAGACCTCAAACAGTAAGGACCACTAGACCTCAAACGGTCAGGACCACTAGACCTCAAACAGTCAGGACCACTAGACCTCAAACAGTCCAGACCACTAGACCTCACCAGTCCAGACCACTAGACCTCAAACAGTCCAGTGACCAACAGTCTGGACCACTAAACCTCACCAGTCCAGACCACTAGACCTCAAACAGTCCAGTGACCAACAGTCCAGACCACTGGACCTCAAACAGTCCAGTGACCAACAGTCCAGACCACTGGACCTCACCAGTCCAGACCACTAGACCTCACCAGTCCAGACCACTAGACCTCAAACAGTCCAGACCACTAGACCTCAAACAGTCCAGTGACCAACAGTCCAGACCACTAGACCTCAAACAGTCCAGTGACCAACAGTCCAGACCACTAGACCTCCAACAGTCCAGACCACTAGACCTCAAACAGTCCAGACCACTAGACCTCAAACAACCAAGTGTAACGCTCTACTGACCGCTCCACTGGACTATAGAGCGATTCCACTGGACTGTTGAAGGGTTTCACAGACTATTCATTCAAGCTCCCTCTTACATCAGGAAGTGGTTCTACCTGAAGCCGACCTCATTGGCTGTCATCTGTCTGACTCACTTTATACTCCGAAACCTCGGGGGTGTAGTTCTCAGTCAGCTCCAGCAGCTGTGAAGGAAATAGACAGGACAGATGTGTTGATGGACAGGTCAGATAGAGGAAACATGTGTTGATTGACAGGTCAGGTAGGGGACAGATGTGTTGATGGACAGGTCAAACATAAACCAGTGGTGTTGATGGGACAGGTCAGACAATGAACCAGTGGTGTTGATGGACAGGTCAGACATAACCAGTGGTGTTGATGGACAGGTCAGACAGAAACAAGTGGTGTTGCTGTGCACCAGATCAAAAAACCAGTCCACCAGTTTCTTTCTTCCATTCCAATTTATTACTTATCTCAGCAGCTTTTTCATTAGAAGCCAACCATGTAAGAACCAGTCAGAACCAGTTCACCTTAAAGACAATCTTCTGCCCGGCGCCGGGGGGGGCTGCGAGCAGCGGCAGGCTGCTGTAGTCCTTCCTGGGTCGGGGGTCAGCGGGGCTCTGGACCCCAGAGAGGAGACAACACACAACTAAGGCTGATGGCAGCGACACATACACACACCTGTGTGTAGGTATGTGTAGCAGATACGCATACAGATACACATACCTACATACAGGTATGTGTATGAGTAGCAGATACACAAGTCGCAGGAATACATGAACACAGCAAAGCCGGCTTTAATCTTTAGATGGCTGATATGATGTGTAGTGTAGCTGGATCAGTCCCCAGGACCAATCAGCATCATGAGGCTGGATCAGTCCCAAGGACCACTCAGCATCATGAGGCTGGAGAGTCACCGAGCGTTGGACCAATCAGACGGCGGTCTTACCTGGAGCGTAACCGAGCGGTGGACCAATCAGACGGCGGTCTTACCTGGAGAGTCACCAAGCTGTTGGTCAGCGAGTCCTCCAGCGCTGGTCTGTGCCGTCGCTCCTCCTGTTCGTAGTTCAGATGAATCCCCCTGCCGACCCAACCCTCCCCCCTCCCCCCGTTGACCCCTCCCCCGCTGAGGGGCTGGCCCCTCCCCCGGCCACGCCCTCTATTTCTCGTACAGGGCTCCGCCCCCAGGCCTTGCCTGGGGAGCAGTGGGCGTCTGATCACCAGCTTGATCTCCTCCTCGCTGCTAGAGTCTGACGGCCCCGGCCCCAACCCCAGCCCCGGCCTCGAGGCGCAGGACGGGGTCTGAGGGGTCAGGGAGGTACGAGGTCCGCCCGGAGGGGGGGAAGTCTGAAGGGCCCCGGCACCAGCCAGAGGTTTGGAGGTTCTCTGGGCTGGAGTCTCCTCAGAGGAAGAGTCTGACGAGGACGAAGAGGAACGAGGCTGGGAGCGTTTCCCCGAGGCTGGCAGGGCCTTCAGAGGCCCCTGGGGGGCTGCTGGTGCCTTGGGGGCCGCTGGGGTCTTTCTAGGGGTCTTCTTCTGCACTTTGGAGGTTATACGGGGAGCAGCGGGGGCCTCCACTTCACTGTCATTGGAGTCTGAGGAGGAAGCTTGCTTTGCTCTACCATTAAGGACTGCTGGTTTGGGACCATTAAGGACTGCTGGTTTGGGACCATTAAGGACTGCTGGTTTGGGACCATTGAGGACTGCTGGTTTGGGAATCTTGTGGACCTGCTGCTCGCTTGGGGTCAGCGGTGTGCTGGAGGACGTGGGCGTCTGTTCCTTCTTCTTCTTCTTCTTCTTTTTCAGGTGTTTCTTGTGTGCGCCCTCCTCCTCCTCCTCCTCCTCCTCTCGGTAAGGCTCGCTCTCCTCCTCCCGACCCCCTGCTGTCTTCTCCTTCCTATTCTTCTTCTTCTTCTTCTTCTTCTTCAGGTGTTTCTCCTCCTCCTCCTCGGGGGGGTAGGGCTCGCTCTCCTCCTCCCAACCTTCTGTCTTTTTCCTTCTCTTTATCTTCTTAGCCTCCATAAAGACGTCCGTTTCTTCAGGTTCGACCTCTGAGTGTCGCCGACTCTTCTTACTGGATCGACTCTCCTCTGGATCAGCAGAGCGTCCGCTGGTCAGCAGTCGGCCGTCCACCTGAACACTGTCAGAGGGACACATGTCATTACACCACCCGAACACGGTCAGAGGGACACATGTCATAACACCCCCCGAACACGGTCAGAGGGACACATGTCATAACACCCCCCGAACACGGTCAGAGGGACACATGTCATTACACCACCCGAACATGGTCATAGGGACACATGTCATAACACCCCCGAACACTGTCAGAGGGACACATGTCATTACACCACCCGAACATGGTCATAGGGACACATGTCATAACACCCCCCGAACACTGTCAGAGGGACACATGTCATAACACCCCCCGAACACGGTCAGAGGGACACATATCATTACACCACCTGAACGCTGGGACACATGTCATTACACCATCCGAACACGGCCAGAGGGACACATGTCATAACACCCCCCGAACACGGTCAGAGGGACACATATCATTACACCACCTGAACGCTGGGACACATGTCATTACACCATCCGAACACGGCCAGAGGGACACATGTCATAACACCCCCCAAACACGGTCAGAGGGACACATATCATTACACCACCTGAACGCTGGGACACATGTCATTACACCATCCGAACACGGTCAGAGGGACACATGTCATTTCACCACCTGAACACTGACGGAGGGACACATGTCATTGCACCACCCGAACTAGGTCAGAGGGACACATGTCATTACAGCACCCAAACTAGGTCAGAGGGACACGTGTCATTATACCACCCAAATGCTGTCAGAGGGACACATGTCATTACAACACCTGAACGCACATGTCACAGAGTAATAACATGTAACCATAGCGACAGCCTGTGATGCAACAGAGAGAGGATAGAGTAATAACATGAAACGATAGTAACCATAACAACCTGTGATGCAACAGAGAGAGGACAGAGTAATAACATGAAACTATAGTAACCATAACAACCTCGATGCAGCAGAGAGGAGAGCGTAATAACATGTAACCAAAGCTACAGCCTGGGTTGCAGCAGAGAGTGGATGGAGTAATAACATGTAACTATAGTAACCATAACAACCTGACGCAGCAGAGAGAGGAGAGAGTAATACCATGTAACCATAGCGACAGCCTGGGATGCCGCAGAGGGAGGACAGAGTAATAACATGTAACCATAGCGACAGCCTCGGATACAGCAGAGGAGGAGGTGACGGAGGAGCCCCACCTGACGAGGTCGTTGTCCCGCACCACACGGATGCTCTCGATGGGCGGCAGGTAGCAGCCATCGATGAAGAGATTAAGCACGCTCCTCGCGCTGAGGGAGAAGCGCTCCCGGATCACGTACTCCAGGTCCGCCACCACGCGGCACTGGTCCAAGTCCACGAGCAGCCAGACCCGGCGACGCTCCTCCCCGGGGGGCGGGTAGTCGAAGTGGAGCCGCACGCGGACGGAGCTGCTGGAAACCATGGTGAAGCTCGGCGGCGCGTGTTTCAACTATACCGCCACACTTCCCTGTTCGGTTTTGGTTATGCGCAGTACCACCCCGTGGTGTTCCGGTTATGCGCAGTACCGCTCCGCGGTGTTCCGGAGGCTCTATCGCGTGTTAACAACTTTAATCAGTCGTTTAAACAAGTCATTGCAATTATAAGCGGTCGGCCTAAATTGAGTTTTTTATATCTGTTTAAAAAAAACGATTGATTGTATAAAATAAAATATAAAATACATAATTTTATTATATCGATATTCAAAAAGCCTCTGTGATTTAACCAGCTGATCCTTGTCACGTGGACGCTCTGCTGTCACATGACCGTCACGCGAACGCTCTGCTGCTGTCACATGACCGTCACGTAACGTGACCGTTCTGCTGCTATAAGAGGCTCCACGGGAGGTCTGCTGTACGTTTCAATCATGGTGCAGACGACGACGTATTTCATACTGGGGCTGCTTCCCCTGCTGGCGGCGGTGGTCAGTGCAGGTATGTTGTGTTCACATTGAGGATCTGCTCTTAAACCGGAGGAAACTGGTTTAAAGTTATACTAATAGTATACCATATATAATAATATTGTTACAACCAGCCATAAGTGTCAATGATAACAAGGCATGCCTTCAGAGTGTCCTCTAGCCAGTGCACTGCTTCACGCTTAAGCCCACCTGATGTTTGGACCTCCTACGATACTGAATGACCACCATGAGCCTGTACCCCAGCAGCCCGGCGTCCCTCCCCAGGGAAGGAGGCGTGGGGGTACGTGGACGTCCGGGAGGGCGCCCACATGTTCTGGTGGCTGTACTACGCCAACAGCCCCGCCTCCTACCAGGAACTGCCTCTGGTCCTGTGGTTGCAGGTAGGTCTGGTCGTCTGGGAGATCATAATGATGAAGCCTTGTTGTGTGTTGGTTCCCATCAGCCTCCTTGTAGTGGCTAAAACTCCCTTCTTGTGCATTTGTAAATTGCTCTAAACATATTCAGTCGATTAACCACTCTTTGACAGAAAGAACGAGATCTTCGCGTGTTTACTGTTGAAACGACGGTCGAAAAAACAGTGCCTTCGCTCGTCTTTACTGAATGCCATAAAAAGATACAAAACAGTTTTACTCTCCCTCAATGCTACGGCATAACAGCGCCCTCTATAGCAACCAATGTCCTATGCATCTCTAATAAGTATAAGCAATGAAAACAAGTACACTAAACAGTTATTAAACTAAAAAGCTAAACTATGCAAAACAATTAGTTAATCGATATAATAAACAATCACTAAATATTAATCTAAATATATAATATCTAAATCCTAATAATATCTAAGTCTAAATTACAATATGGCAAAATGGCACTTACATTTCCGGCCCCTAATTGCTCATCATGGGGATGACAATTACCTATCTAAAACTAAAGAATAATTTTGCATATTCTAATTCCTTCTGTCCTCTTTCATAGGTCTAAAACAACATAAACAACCTTGACCAATCTAGGTGAGGGCCACAAGATGGGCAACTATGGAAAATAATAAAGTTCTAAATAATAATGTCCTTTATTGTCCATGAGATTCTTCCATCTCGAGCAGGAGACACAACTTATCTATGGGTCTCTCTAAGGTGCTGGTCTTTGTTTTGACAAGGACCCGACGGACAAACCCTTTGGCATCGGGGATTGTCTTCTCCACTTTTCCCATTAACCAGGACCCTCTTGGAGCCCTCTCGTCCACGATTAGTACGATGTCTCCCTCTTTCGCATTTCTCCTCTTCTCCAGCCACTTCTGACTTTCTTGCAGTAGGGGCAAGTATTCTCTGGACCAGCGCTTCCAGAAGATGTCAGAGATATACTGCACCTGCCTCCATCTTCGTTTTGAATATAGATCCTCCTTCTGAAACACACCTGGAGGGAGTGCTGGTTTTCCCTTGAGCAGGAGAAGATGATTCGGCGTCAGTGGCTTGAGGTCGTCCACATCATCAGATGACTTGGTAAGGGGTCTGCTGTTGATCACTGCTTCTACTTCACACATCACAGTTTGCAGACATTCATCATCCGGTGACTGGAGCTTCAGAAGGTTGGTAAGTATCTTCCGGACTGTTCTTATCTGTCGCTCCCAGATACCACCGTGGTGCGACCCGGCAGGCGGGTTGAAGATCCAAGTGACTCCTCTTTGCAGTAGAGCCTCAGAGATCTGGGACTGGTTCCATTCTTTCATCGCCCGGCGGATCTCATGTTCTGTAGCTACCAGGTTCGTTCCATTATCGGATCTCATAACCTCCACTTTTCCTGTTCTGGCTATGAAATGTCTCACTGCGTTTATACACGAGTCGGTGTCAAGAGGAGTGGAGGACTTGGAGTTCTTGGCGAGTTTCCTTTTCAGGTTTGACGCCCGTTGCTCGGCAACACATTTGTTGTTTGGCATTACCACATTTTTGTTCCTGAGAGGCATCCCAATGCTGTAGTGCCCGTTGACTTTCTTGGTTGTCTCAGTCACAGTCTTCATGAACTGAATGTCCTCTCGTGACATTTCTCACTTCTCTTCGCAGGCTTGCTTCGGAAAGTCGTAATTGTATTGCTGCAGCAGCATGCTGTCCATGCCGCTGACTGAGAGTCTGTTGACTGAAGCCCTTTGACTGAGGCTTGACTTGTGGTGATCGTCACCTTTCTTGAGAGGGCCATTAACTACCCAACCGAGGGTCGTCTTTACCGCATAAGGCCCGTCGTCTTGGCTGTGGATTATCTTCCACGGCTCCATTGCAGAGTGAGCGTTCACTCCGATCAGTATCTCAACATCTGCGTCGATCTGTGGTAGCCGTACTTCTTGCCGTAGATGTGGCCATCTTTCCAAGTCGTTTTCAATAACATTGTCTTTTGTTACAGGTATGTCTGTGTGGGTGTAGACGTCTGGCAGGCTTATGTACTTGTTCTCTGTCAGACCGCACACTTCTAGATCTGAGAGCACGTAGCAGGACACAGGCTTCTCCTGGCCCATAGTACGGAGTAGCACTTGAGTCTTCTTACCATGGACACCAAGCCGTCTCATCAACCTTTCAGAGCAAAACGTAGCGGAACTTCCTGAGTCCATGAACGCGTACGTCTCTATTGTCGTGTTGCTCCTCTTGGATTTGATGCGCACGGGCACGATAGACAGGATACAGTCATTGCCTCCGGCCCCGGTGACTGCCGTGACTTCACTCTTGGCTGACGCATCTTCTTGTGGAGTTGAGTGTCCGCTGGTGGAGCCTTGACCTTTCTCAGGCCTGGCGTTCTCTTGGTCGGTGTTCTCGTCCCTTTTGCTGTGAAGCAGGCTTGGGTGGTTCTTGCTGCAGATTTCACATGTGGCTCTCTTTTTACAGTCTTTTACCATGTGCCCTTGGGTCAGACACCCGAAACAAAGTCCTTTACCTTTTAAGGAACTCGATTCTCTCTTTGTTTGGCAGACTTCTTATTTTGTAACGTGCTCAGGTTGTGTCTTTTGTTGCAGTACAGGCATGGCTCTTGAAACGCGTTGCTTGTCTGCTTGTTCTTTCCAAGTTCTGAGGCAACCCCTTCATCTGGCCTAACACTTGTGGTAAATCTAGTGTTTGACTTGCTCTTTTCTTTCACTTCGAAGGACTCTTTGAAATCACCGAACAGTGGATGTAAAGCTATCTTAGCTTGTCTGTTGATGTACATCACGAGATCAGAGAACTTTGCTCTTCTCCCTTCTTTCTTGTATGTCGAAAGCTATAACTCTCCATCTTTCACGAAGTCTGAAGGGCAACTTTGACACGACGATCCGAAGGTTGCTCGGGCTGTTCATCTCCTCGAGGTACTCCATGTCCTCCATGACATTGTTACATCCGGTGAGATAGATGGAGAAGCTGTGAAGTGACTTGGCATCTTCTGCTTTAATTTGAGGCCTTTTGACAGCTTATCCACGTAGGCTGCAGCTATTTTCTCCTCATTGCCATAGTGATAGGTCAAGAGCTTTCTTGCTTCATTGTAGCCTCGTCGTGCGCTCATGTGTTGGCAACTTCTCACAAGTTCTCTTGGTTCACCGCTGGTGAATTGCTCTAGATAGTAGAAGCGGTCTTCATCGTTGTCTGTACGACTGTGGATGATGTGCTCAAAGGCATTCAGGAATGGCAGGAACTCGAAAGGATCACCGCTGAATTCAGGGACTTCTCGTTGAGGTAGGTTGACTAGTCTCTGTTGTGTGACTAACATCTCTGTGATATCCCTCTGGTTCAGTATCACTTTGCCGAGTTCAACTTGCTTCCCATCAGAACTTGTACTTGTGTTATTGTTTTTCTTCTTTGCTTGCACATAAGACGTGTGTCTAGTTGGCCTGTGAGAAGCACTGTTGTCTTGGATAACTCTAAAACTGCTTGTCAATTTTGGTTTGATATCTGGAGTATGATGTTCAATGGTTGCTGCTGTCGGCATTTTCTTGTCGTGGTAGGAATTCATCCCGTCGTCGTCCAAGTTATCTGTATTATTGTATTCTTCCAGAATTAGTAGCTTTGCTGTGGACTCTGCGATTGCAGTTTCAACGTCTAGCTCCTCCATTTGAGCCTTCAACTGAATCTTGTTGACATTCAGCTGTGCTTCCAGTTGAGCCTCTTCCAACTGCAGTGCCTGTTTCTTATTAAGCGCAGCTGCGCGTGCGAGTAGGGCTGCACGGTTAACTTCCTCTTTCCTACGCAGAGACGATGCATGAGATGACGCTTTGGATACATTTGAGTGTCTGCTGCGTACACTTTGTGCTGTGAATGACCTACATTCTTCTAGTACTGCGGATGCACTGTCGTCTGGATCCACATCTTCGATGGCGGACTCACCTTGCTGTGTCTTCGTGCCATCCTTTGGAGTCACCTGTTCAGTAGCAGCCTGTTCGTTAGCGACCATAGCGTGTCGTCTTGCTTCTATTATCCACTGCTCCAGTTTGGTCAAAAGGTTCTCATACAATGTAAGATTTGGCTCACTCCAATACTGCTGGTCAGCTTCCCTTTCATCGTCTGATAACAGCATACTAACTCCATAGTTCACTTCAGTAAAATCATTCAGGAATTTTGAGTAATCAATAAGATGTTCCTTTTTTACTAGAAGTGCATTGGAATCATTTTTCATGAGGTTTTCTATTTCCTCTTTTTTGGATACAAGGCGTGCTAATACACGTTTCCTGAGTTTCATCTTGTCATCAAGTTTCTTTTCTAGGGCCTTTGTGGTCAACTTGATCTTTCTTTTAATGTCTAGCTCGACATTGCCTTCCATTTTGGTTTCATCCAAATCCGACATTTCAATTGGCTGTTAATGTTAGCTAAGTCTCTTGTTATAGCAAACTCTTGCAAACTTCTGAAATCCAGATCAACAGTCCTTTAATCTCAAAACATGCATGTCTTCAAAAGAAAGATTCCAGGGCTGTCTTTATTTCCAGAGTCAAACTCAAGCTCGTTATGGGCTAATATGACTATAACTAGCAATAGCAGTTTTCTCAAATATGTCCTTTGTGACTACTGGCTATACGCACATCTTGGCTATGTTGATTACAATGAATTATCCTTATTTCATCATGGACATCAAATATGCAGCTATAGCTTATCCAGTAATTAATCTTTGTTCTTTGTGTACTCATCCATCATTGAAAAGTCGTTTGGAATTCCAGTCTGGTGTACTGCGTGGTCCCCACAGCTAGCTACTTCATTAGCTGGCTGGCTAGCTTAATCCGGTCTCGTCCAGCGCGGCACATCTTCCCTCGGCTTCCAACGATGTTCTCTCGCCCTCGGCGAACTGTTTTTTCTACTTAATGTAGTGGCTAAAACTCCCTTCTTGTGCATTTGTAAATTGCTCTAAACATATTCAGTCGATTAACCACTCTTTAGCAGAAAGAACGAGATCTACGCGTGTTTACTGTTGAAACGACGGTCGAAAAAACAGTGCCTTCGCTCGTCTTTACTGAATGCCATAAAAAGATACAAAACAGTTTTACTCTCCCTCAATGCTACGGCATAACAGCGCCCTCTATAGCAACCAATGTCCTATGCATCTCTAATAAGTATAAGCAATGAAAACAAGTACACTAAACAGTTATTAAACTAAAAAGCAAAACTATGCTAAACAATTAGTTAATCGATATAATAAACAATCACTAAATATTAATCTAAATATATAATATCTAAATCCTAATAATATCTAAGTCTAAATTACAATATGGCAAAATGGCACTTACACTCCTCGTCCACAGGGCGGTCCTGGCGGATCCTCCACTGGCTTTGGGAACTTTGAGGAAATCGGTCCCTTGGATCGGGAGCAGCAGCCCCGCAAAACCTCCTGGGTAAACGTCACGCTCGCTAGGTCTGCCTTACACATGACTTCAGATGGACCCTCACTGTGGTGAACCCTCACTGTGGAGGGGACCCTCACTGTGGAGGGAACCTTTACTGTGGTGGACCTTTACTGAGGTGAACACTGGTGATCCCTGTTGTGTTTCTAGTTGCAGACGGCCAGTCTCTTGTTTGTGGACAACCCGGTTGGAACTGGTTTCAGCTACGTGGACGGGCCGGATGGCTTCGCCCGGGACGTGGCCACAGTGGCTTCAGACATGTTGGTTCTTCTCAGAAGCTTCTTCACCCAGAGGAGCGAGCTCCAGGTACAACTGCCAGGTCCTGCTCTCCCGCCCGAATCAACGAGACTCCTGCCAGCGCCCACAAGGAACTGGCCTCTGACTCTGAGTCATTGGGCTGGTTGATCTTAGTATTCTAAAAGAAAAATGCGAACAAGGTTTTGTTTGGGCCGTCACTCTCGTTTCATCAACTCATCGTTTGTTTTCTTGGTCGGGGGCTTCTGAATGACGTCCATTTCACCCTCCTTACTTCCAGCTGTCCTTTTTTATTTCTTTAGTACAGGAACATTGAAGAATAATTTGTGTGCTTTACAACATCATACCAAATGGGGAAGATGATGTATATGTATTTTTAGACTTGTCCGCAGTCTAATTATAAAACAGGCCTGTTAGGGTATTGAGAATCACTGAGGCTTGGTTGTTGTTCCCTTTGCAGAATGTTCCCTTCTACATTTTCTCTGAGTCATACGGAGGCAAGATGGCTGCTGCAATCTCAGTGGAGCTCTCAAAGGTACTTCTGACTCCTCTGACCACTTGGCCTTTAACGTGAGCTCCACATGAGGGGGTCATGATGACTGATGGTGCTGTGGTAGAGCGGAACTACTGCTGAGCGACGGCCACGGTCCATCATTCGACCTTCATTTATGGAGTTCTTCATTTATGGAGCTTGGCTGCCAGGGTTAAATGATGGAGTTACCATGGAGCTGGTTGGCTAGGGTTAAATGATGGGGATACCATGGAGCTGGTCGGCCAGGGTTAAATGATGGGTTTACCATGGAGCTGGGTGGCCAGGGTTAAATGATGGGGTTGCCATGGTGCAAGGAGCCCGGGGTTACCGAGTCGGTTAGGTCAGATATGGGGATACCAGAATTATTGGTTTCAGATGTCAAGAAAAGAGTTTCAGTAACTATTACTTGATGAACTCATTCCACTTTTTTTATATCTGCTTTCTTGAAACTGAGAAATACCAAAAGTGCAGGGAAGTGCTTACAATGTTCAGATTTGTGACTTAAGGTTGAGATATCTTCTCCTGGAAATTGGGTGGTGGTGGTGGTTGAAGATATCTTCTCTTGATACTGGAACCTGGGGGGGGGTGGTCCTTCTTGAGATGTGTACATTTGACATGATGTTGTAGTGACTCTTCTCCACACAGGCTGTTACTCAAGGTTCTGTTAAGTGCAATTTTGCTGGCGTGGCCCTCGGGGACTCCTGGATCTCCCCTGTAGGTATGTACTGGTCCATGTGGATCTCCCCTGTAGGCATGTACTGGTCCATGTGGAGCTCCCCTGTAGGGATGTACTGGTCCATGTGGATCTCCCTGTAGGCATGTACTGGTCCATGTGGATCTCCCTGTAGGCATGTACTGGTCCATGGTCCATGTGACCAATCAGGAATAACATGCAGATCTCAGAACACATAGTCAGCTTTCAGCAAATCGCTGGACATGTGGTTTATACATATAGTATACATAAATGCATATATATAGTATACTATCTATAAAAGTAGACATTTAGCCCATTACCGCACAAGCAATTGGCATGTGTGACTGAGTGAGATCTTTGGTGGTCTTCATACGTTTTTAGAACGTTAACTGTATCTGATTGGAATGCTTCCTCCTGGGTCAGATGGAAGCTGATTGTACTTTGAGCGACAATCTGGCAAGTGGGACCGGTCAGCTACGCCCAGGGTAGCTTTGGTGTTAGGTTAGCTTCAGTGCTAGGTTTGCTTCGATGCTCAACTATAGAAACGATGTGGACACAGAGGCTGAAAGCTCGTCATGTGTTCCCTTGAGTCACAACTCTTCTCTCCTTACAGATTCGGTGCTGACCTGGGGTCCATATCTCTACAGCACAGTAAGCTAATGATAGATATTTTAATCTTGACTTGAATGGTAACCTGTCTATTAGTTGACACATGACACATCACTAATACAACTGTTATTGTACATTATATATCTATGCAGTGGTTTGTAGCTCAATGTTCCAGCCCCATGATGCTTTCTACTGCCAGTTTACTGTGATCTGCTCCCATATAATCGTGAACATTTTCATTAATTTGACAAATGGTTTCCCTGGTCCCCGTTTCATCGTCCTCCACTCTGAGTTCCCCATTTCCATTTTAATCTTGTTTGAAGAGTTAACATTTTCCAGCAATAAGGAGACTGTTGTCCATTCTCTGGTATCGAGTGAACAGTGTTCCACCCATAAGGAGACTGTTGTCCAGTTTTTGGAATCAAGTGAAAAGTGTTCCACCCATAACGAGTCTGTTGCCCAGTCTTTGGTATCGAGTCAACAATGTTCCAGCCATAAGGAGTCTGTTGTCCAGTCTTTATTATCGACTGAACAGTGTTCCACCCATAAGGAGTCTGTTGTCCAGTCTCTGCTAGACGACTACGGCCTCCTGGAGGTCAGTGAGGCAGCGGAAGCGGTGAGGAAGGCGGTGGAGGAGCAGAGCTTCCAGAAGGCCACGGAGCTGTGGTCTGTTGCAGAGAGCGTCATAGAACAGGTTGGTTTGAGAACCTGGAGAGACAGCCCAACGTGCAACCAATGCTTCAATGTTTCCATCTGCCTGCAGAACACAAATGGGGTGAACTTCTACAACATCCTGACCAAAGAGCCGGACGAGGAACTCTCTTCACTGGCAAAGGAGGACTGTATTGGTACGACTCTGAAATGGTCTATTTATGGATTTTTCTAAAAAGCAGAGACGACTTACACTGAATTACTTATTTCTTTCATGTGCTTTTTAAAAGCTTGCATTGGATATGCACAAACATGTGATGTGTTATTTTAACATGTGCGTGTTTGGTGAATGTTCATCAACCAGAAATGCAGAGGAGGCTGTTTTACTCCTGTTGACAATGCCATGCTTACCCACCGGTCAGAGGGCTAAATGGGGCACAGTGACTGGAGCTTAATGCTATGAAATGAGAATCTGGCGTCTTTCTATGGGCCGTCTCACTAGATCTGGCTACCTAGATGATGAGCTACTCCTCCTAACTAATTGCTTTACATAAGCGTCATTTGAAGAAAATAATAACATTTTTAGCATCTAAGATGCATATTTTTCATCAGATGAATTGGACAGCCTCTGTAAAAACAAAAGATTGTCCCCGTCCAATTTTAAAATGTCTGTTTTCACCCATGTTCAAGAATGAATAGGTGTCAAACATACAACATGAATTTACCGAGCGGAGAGAAACTGCAATATAATAACCAATCTGTGACTTGGCATGTCTTTGTTCAAGATATGAAACCTTCCATAAAGCCGGCTCCAACACGCTCAGCATCTCAGTCTACAGGACGAGGAAATAAAATAACTGTTCCCCGTTGTGGTGACAGCTGTCTGCCCGTCAGCTAACTGTTCCCCGTTGTGGTGACAGCTGTCTGCCCGTCAGCTAACTGTTCCCCGTTGTGGTGACAGCTGTCTGCCCGTCAGCTAACTGTTCCCCGTTGTGGTGACAGCTGTCTGCCCGTCAGCTAACTGTTCCCCGTTGTGGTGACAGCTGTCTGCCCGTCAGCTAACTGTTCCCCGTTGTGGTGACAGCTGTCTGCCCGTCAGTTAACTGTTCCCCGTTGTGGTGACAGCTGTCTGCCCGTCAGCTAACTGTTCCCCGTTGTGGTGACAGCTGTCTGCCCGTCAGCTAACTGTTCCCCGTTGTGGTGACAGCTGTCTGCCCGTCAGCTAACTGTTCCCCGTTGTGGTGACAGCTGTCTGCCCGTCAGCTAACTGTTCCCCGTTGTGGTGACAGCTGTCTGCCCGTCAGCTAACTGTTCCCCGTTGTGGTGACAGCTGTCTGCCCGTCAGCTAACTGTTCCCCGTTGTGGTGACAGCGGTCTGCCCGTCAGCTAACTGTTCCCCGTTGTGGTGACAGCTGTCTGCCCGTCAGCTAACTGTTCCCCGTTGTGGTGACAGCTGTCTGCCCGTCAGCTAACTGTTCCCCGTTGTGGTGACAGCTGTCTGCCCGTCAGCTAACTGTTCCCCGTTGTGGTGACAGCTGTCTGCCCGTCAGCTAACTGTTCCCCGTTGTGGTGACAGCTGTCTGTCCGTCTGCTAACTGTTCCCGTTGTTGACAGCTCTGCTCGCCCGGCGCCACATCCGCCCGCTCCACAGACAGTCTCTGGTCCAGCTGATGAACGGAGAGATCCGGGACAAGCTGGGGCTGATCCCTCACAACGTTACCTGGGGAGGTAGGAGGTCACGAAGAGCTGGAGCCATGCTCTGTCCAACGTCTGGGCTTTGATTGGCTGTTAAATCATTAATGCTCATGGCGGCCATTTCACGTACGTACTTCTATAAAGTTAAATGAAGAACCAGGTCAGAAAGAATGACCTCATTTAAAGATGATGTAGAGGGCTTCCCCTTACCTGAACGACGGCCAACTGCGTCTCTGAGCACCCACTTTTTGTTATGCACTGAATTAGTTATATCGCATAATTATATTAGTTTATATTTGATCTCCATCACTAGACTTCTGTCTAACTCTAATTACTCTGTCTAACTCTAATTGCTCCGTCTAACTAATTGCTCCATCTAACTCTAATTGCTCCGTCTAACTACTTACTTTGCTCAGACTTCTCTGACCTCACTTCCTGTCTGGGATTACAAGTGAACTTGGTGTGTGTGTGTCTGACTGGTGTGTTCAGGCCAGGCAGAGGAGGTGTTCAGCTCCATGGCGGGAGACTTCATGAGGCCGGTGGTGGTGCTGGTGGACCAGCTTCTGGCGGCCGGGGTCAACGTGAGCGTCTACAACGGGCAGCTGGACCTCATCGTGGACACCATGGGTAGGAGCCTCCTCACGCCCCTCTAGGAGCCTCCTCCAGTCCCTCTAGGAGCCTCCTCACGCCCCTCTAGGAGCCTCCTCACGCCCCTCTAGGAGCCTCCTCCAGCCCCTCTAAGAGCCTCCTCATGCCCCTCTAGGAGCCTCCTCACGCCCCTCTAGGAACCTCCCCACGCCCCTCTAGGAGCCTCCTCACGCCCCTCTAGGAGCCTCGTACCACCCCTCTAGGAGCCTCCTCACGCCCCTCTAGGAGCCTCCTCCAGCCCCTCTAGGAGCCTCCTCACGCCCCTCTAGGAGCCTCCTCCAGCCCCTCTAGGAGCCTCCTCACGCCCCTCTAGGAGCCTCCCCACGCCCCTCTAGGAGCCTCCTCACGCCCCTCTAGGAGCCTCGTACCGCCCCTCTAGGAGCCTCCCCACGCCCCTCTAGGAGCCTCCTCACGCCCCTCTAGGAGCCTCCTCACGCCCCTCTAGGAGCCTCCTCACGCCCCTCTAGGAGCCTCGTACCGCCCCTCTAGGAGCCTCCTCCAGCCCCTCTAGGAGCCTCCTCACGCCCCTCTAGGAGCCTCCTCCAGCCCCTCTAGGAGCCTCCTCCAGCCCCTCTAGGAGCCTCCTCACGCCCCTCTAGGAGCCTCCTCCAGCCCCTCTAGGAGCCTCCTCCAGCCCCTCTAGGAGCCTCCTCACGCCCCTCTAGGAGCCTCCCCACGCCCCTCTAGGAGCCTCCTCATGCCCCTCTAGGAGCCTCGTACCACCCCTCTAGGAGCCTCCTCCAGCCCCTCTAGGAGCCTCCTCACGCCCCTCTAGGAGCCTCCTCCAGCCCCTCTAGGAGCCTCCTCCAGCCCCTCTAGGAGCCTCCTCACGCCCCTCTAGGAGCCTCCTCACGCCCCTCTAGGAGCCTCCTCCAGCCCCTCTAGGAGCCTCCTCACGCCCCTCTAGGAGCCTCCTCACGCCCCTCTAGGAGCCTCCCCACGCCCCTCTAGGAGCCTCCCCACGCCCCTCTAGGAGCCTCCTCACGCCCCTTTAGGAGCCTCCTCACGCCCCTCTAGGAGCCTCGCCACGCCCCTCTAGGAGCCTCCTCCAGCCCCTCTAGGAGCCTCCTCCAGCCCCTCTAGGAGCCTCCTCCAGCCCCTCTAGGAGCCTCCTCACGCCCCTCTAGGGTTAGGTTCCAGTTTTTGTTCCATCTGACCGGTGACTGTCCACAGGTCAGGAGCGCTGGGTGAACTCTCTGGCCTGGGAGGGGCTCCCCACCTATAAGGGCCTGAGGTGGACCCCCCTGGATGACCCAGCGGCCCCCGGGACCACCGGAGCCTTCTACAAGCGCTACAGGAACTTCTCCTTCTACTGGATCCTGAAGGCGGGCCACATGGTAGGGGGGTTTGAGCTGCCTTGCCAAAGTGGTCAAGCAGCAGTTTTCAGATGACAAACCTTTATGGGCAAAGCCCTGTTGTGCATTTGGAGAGATGGCTGTATGGCCAACGTCTTAATGTTGTCCCTCCAGATTCCCTCCGACCAGGGGGCCATGGCTTTACAAATGCTGAAGATGGTGACTCAGCAGTCCTGACGCTGAAGATGACTCAGCAGTCCTGACTCTGAACATGGTGATTCGGCAGTCCTGACTGAACATGGTGATTCGGCAGTCCTGACTGAACATGGTGATTCGGCAGTCCTGACGCTACTTTTCTCAAAGTGCTCTTTGACAATCTTGTTTACCCTGTACTGTAACCACGTTGAGGGATATTTGTTTATTATGGCTGTTGTAAACAATAAAGGCAGTTTTTTTCCTAAGTGAAGAGATTTATTCTTATTTAGAACAAATGGTTCCCAAAAATTAAAACAAAATTCTTAATAGGATTGATGTTTTATTTCGTAAAGCATTTTACACAAATTATTTAGGTTCTATCTGCAACAGATGGTTCATGAACATGTTTCAGCCAGATGCACGAATAGGATTTCCCCTCCAGGGAAACCTCATGTAGCTCTGCAGGCTGAGGAAGAGGTCTTCATCAAGTTGTCCCTGAACGGTCCTTTACAGGCTAGGATTGGATTCATGGTATTTAGTGGTCCTCTAAGTCAGGTTAGATGTCTGGACTGGTCCTGTGTAGCTCAGGTTAGATGATGTCTCCACTGGTCTCTACTGGTCCTGTGTAGCTCAGGTTAGATGATGTCTCCACTGGTCTCTACTGGTCCTGTGTAGCTCAGGTTAGATGATGTCTCCACTGGTCTCTACTGGTCCTGTGTAGCTCAGGTTAGATGTCTCCACTGGTCTCTACTGGTCCTGTGTAGCTCAGGTTAGATGTCTCCACTGGTCTCTACTGGTCCTGTGTAGCTCAGGTTAGATGATGTCTCCACTGGTCTCTACTGGTCCTGAGTAGCTCAGGTTAGATGATGTCTCCACTGGTCTCTACTGGTCCTGTGTAGCTCAGGTTAGATGTCTCCACTGGTCTCTACTGGTCCTGTGTAGCTCAGGTTAGATGATGTCTCCACTGGTCTCTACTGGTCCTGAGTAGCTCAGGTTAGATGATGTCTCCACTGGTCTCTACTGGTCCTGAGTAGCTCAGGTTAGATGATGTCTCCACTGGTCTCTACTGGTCCTGAGTAGCTCAGGTTAGATGATGTCTCCACTGGTCTCTACTGGTCCTGAGTAGCTCAGGTTAGTTGATGTCTCCACTGGTCTCTACTGGTCCTGTGTAGCTCAGGTTAGATGTCTCCACTGGTCTCTACTGGTCCTGAGTAGCTCAGGTTAGATGATGTCTCTACTGGTCCTGAGTAGCTCAGGTTAGATGATGTCTCCACTGGTCTCTACTGGTCCTGAGTAGCTCAGGTTAGATGATGTCTCCACTGGTCTCTACTGGTCCTGAGTAGCTCAGGTTAGATGATGTCTCCACTGGTCTCTACTGGTCCTGAGTAGCTCAGGTTAGTTGATGTCTCCACTGGTCTCTACTGGTCCTGAGTAGCTCAGGTTAGTTGATGTCTCCACTGGTCTCTACTGGTCCTGAGTAGCTCAGGCTCCGCCGGCCCCAGAGCCCTTCTGGGACAAGGAGCCCCTCCTTGAGGACGGGCTCCACCATCAGCTCCACCCTGGCGGGGGCCCCTGGGACCTCCAGCTCCGTCAGGCGGAACAGGGTGGAGTACGCCCGGCCCAGCGGCACCGGGGGCCCGGCCTGAACGCGGGGCCCCGGGCCCCTCAGCTGCCGCCACCACAGGCGGAAGTAGCGCCAGAGCCGGGGGGGGTAGCTCCAGCGCAGCGTGGCGCTGAGGCACAGGGGCCCGGGGCCGCCGGGGCCCCGCAACCACACCACGTCCACGATGCAGACCCCCTGGACCGCCTCGCTAGGGGCCTGAAGACCGGCCTGGTCCAGGACCTGGAGGTTAACAGGCGGTCAGAAACGTCACTTATATATAACCAACTTTCCCAGGTTGGGGTTGGCTGAAACGGTGCCCATGAATCTAGTGAGGGACTTCTTACTTCCTGTCCCCTTATCCTACCGGGAGCTAGTAATGCGCGATATAAACGATACAAAAATGGCCTACGATAGAGATTTTAATTCTATCGCTCTATCGCGGGGCGTAAAGCGTTAAAGAAAAAGGAGGGGGGGTGGGGGAAGCACCGGTGAAAGTAAACAATCATGGATATCCAGCGTGATATACATTGATCTGCGGACTGGTCCAACTCCTTCTCCCTCATCCTGACTCGGAATGTGTTAAATGCATCGGCATTTTTAAGTTATGTTTTCCAGCATACTTTTTACTTGCTTTTGTCGGACCGTCGGGTGGTGGCTCAACATGGAGCAAAGAGGAGACGGAATGTCTTTTGGATATCGGACCCGAATATCCAAAAGACGTTCCGTCTCCTCTTTGCTCCATGTTGAGCAACGTCTCCGAGATCACCTCTCCGGCTGGGTCAACCTCCTTTTGATGGTTAAAAATATCACAGAATCGACAAAAATCTTAACAATCAATGATCGATCATCAGTTAATCATGCCCATCCCTAATTGTCAGTACAGTGTCCTGTTGTAAGTGTTCCTTATCTAGAAAGACACCCGTTTTTCCTGTTCTCTGCATCTTAGGTGGCATTTAAGAACCAAGGACTTAAACTAAGTGTAGTGCCTTTTAGAATGTTTTGCACTAAAGGAAAGAAACCCAATACTAATTTTATTTATCTGCAACATTATGTTGTATGATTACAGTGTTTCACAATAAATGTTCTCGAAATGACATACTATATTTCTCTTTTTTTTAAATACATTTAGCAGTTTGGCTTTCCTTAGGGTCTATGTAACCTGTTCTGAAACGGTTATTTTATGATTTTATATTGTGATATATATCGTTATCGCAAGAGGCTGCAATGTATATCGCAAAATGGATTTTAGGCCATATCGCCAATCTCTACCGGGAGCATGCTTCCCGTTCAGCCAACGTTCCTCATGATGTTGTGTGGGTGGTGAAGAGGCTCAGTGTCTCACCATCACCTCCCCCAGACGGCAGGAGAAGGCCACGTCGTGGGGCTGCTCCCGCTGAACCCAGACCAGGACCTCTCTCAGCTCACAGTCCTGGAGCTCCAGACGGTAGCACCTAGGGGGGCCCCGGGCACAGACCATCAGACCCAAGCATTCCCGTTCTAGGGCTTACCCTAACCCTAGCATTCCAATTCTAGGGCTAACCCTATAATTCCCATTCTAGGGCTTACCTTAACCCTAGCATTCCAATTCTAGGGCTTACCGTAGCATTCCCGTTCTAGGGCTAACCCTGGCATTCCCGTTTTAGGGCTAACCCTGGCATTCCCGTTCTAGGGCTAACCCTGGCATTCCCGTTCTAGGGCTAACCCTGGCATTCCCGTTCTAGGGCTAACCCTTGCATTCCCGTTCTAGGGCTAACCCTGGCATTCCCATTCTAGGGCTAACCCTGGCATTCCCGTTCTAGGGCTAACCCTGGCATTCCCATTCTAGGGCTAACCCTAGCATTCCCATTCTAGCCCTAGACTGTATGAGATCATCCACCATCACACACCGGACGGTCCATCCGCCGCGGCCCCAGCCTCCACTGAGCCGGTCCAGGGTCCTGACCACGGGGTCCGAGTCCTCCAGGGCCACAGGGCGACCTGTGACCTCTGGCCAGGGGAGGGAACACAAAGCAGATTTCAACAGGTAGTCCATTCATTCATTAGCAGCATTAAGACCATGTCACATAATGCTTTGTACCTGCAGTGTTTCCCCCAGCACTGTATGGTTGAGGCGGCCGCCTTAACAACAATAGGGCCCCGCCTTGACTTCCAATTTATAAAAAAATATATATATATATAAATGTATTATTATTATTTTTTTTATAATTTTTTAATTATTATGCATCAACAAAGTACAAAACTCCCGTAGGGAAAGAAAACATACTTCCATCATGTACAAAAAAAAAAGATAAATAATGCATCGGTGATACTGTTCAAAACAATAGCCGTTCGAACTGAAACCCTCACCGAAGACCGCAGGGCCACGACACAAGCCCCCCACGCTCTTTGACCACCTTGACTAACACTTGACATTTTCTGGGGGAAACACTGACCTGATTATAAAGCCTCTGGCACACACACACACACACACACCCATCGTTTTGTCTTTAATCCAGTGTAACTCCAGTGAGACGCTGACTCCGGCTGAAGACTTGAAGACCAGCGTCATCAGGGAGACGGGGGGGAGGGGGAGCTGGAGGGAGAAGACCCTGAGGGGGGAGGGAGAGAGAGAGAGAACATGAAGGGGGAGAGAGACAGAGAACATGAGAGGGGGGAGGGGGACAGAACATAAGGGCGAGGGAGTGAGAGAGAGAACATGAGGGCCAATAGGAGACTGGAGGGCTGCTCCCCTTGTGATGCAGACACCCACCTCAACCCGACTCCGGGGGGCTCGGCGGCAGGCAGCTGCCCCTCCAGTAGCAGGGAGCTGCCCCCGCTCCAGGCCTCTTCCGGGCAGCCCCTCGCCATCAGCACCCTGCCCCCGCCCACCTCCTCCGGGGGGCCCCTCGCCCTCAGCCCCCCGCCCTCCTCCGGGGGGGCCATCGCCCTCAGGGCCTCCTGGCCGTACAGCGGCTGCAGCTCCTGGGCGCTGAGGTTGAACCACCCGCCCCTCTTCTCCAGCTAGAGGGAGAGAGAGTCTTATTAACCAGAGCCTCCGGCCAAGATCATATGATCAGAGGTAGAGAATGACCACGCCCATCATCACCTTAACCCTAATCACCCTAACCCAGGGGTCTGCAACCTTTTCTATCAAAAGAGCCATTTGTGTTCCTCTTCCGCCAATTAAAATGTGTCTGGAGCCACAAAACATATTTAATACCAAAGCTTATAAAGTATAATATATAGTTATCGTTGTTTAGAGTCAGTTATATTCGTCACAGTCTTTGTCATCATATCTGACTTTTTATTTAGTTTTCGTCATAGTCTTAGTCAACTAAATTAACACTGCTGTAGATGCAGTGGGTAGGCTAATTTTGCTGAAAGCAGGCATGTTTGCTGTTTCGACAGTAGAGGCCAGTGCTGCAAGACACTACAAAAGGTGGTAGATGTGATTGGATAAGTACAATACAAAACAGATGAAACAAAGAAGCTGGACTTTATTTTATTTTATGTAGGTTGAATGAATTAATCTTTTTATCTTTAGTGGGTTAGCTCTTATTGTGTCGTTGTGTCGTACCTGGCCCCTCCAGTAGAGGGCCTTCCCAAAGCCCTGACAGAAGGATGAGACGAAGGGGAGGGGTGTGGTGGAACGATGGGGCTCCAGCAAGTCCGACAGCAGCGCCCAGAACCTGAAACCACATCCGACACCAGTCACTTGAGAACTCTGATTGAACCAGCCCCACCCAGTAGACACCAGTCACTGGAGAACTCTGATTAAACCAGCCCCACACAGTAGACACCATTCATTGGAGACCTTTGATTAAACCTGCCCCACCCAGTACACACCAGTCACTGGAGAACTGATTAAATCACCCAGTAGACACCAGTCACTGGAGACCTTTGATTACACCAGCACCACCCAGTAGACAGCAGTCACTAGAGACCTTTGACCTGATTAGACCAGCACCACCCAGTAGACACCAGTCACTGAGGAATAAAGCTGGTTAAGTGTTTCAGGGGAGGACTAAAGCTGGTTCCATGTTTCAGAGGAGGACTAAAGCTGGTTAAGTGTTTCAGAGGAGGACTAAAGCTGGTTCTGTGTTTCAGAGGAGGGCTAAAGCTGGTTCCGTGTTTCAGAGGAGGACTAAAGCTGGTTTAGTGTTTCAGAGGAGGACTTAAGCTGGTTCAGTGTTTCAGAGGAGGACTAAAGCTGGTTCAGTGTTTCACAGGAGGACTAAAGCTGGTTCAGTGTTTCAGAGGACTAAAGCTGGTTCAGTGTTTCAGAGGAGGACTAAAGCTGGTTCAGTGTTTAAGAGGAGGACTAAAGCTGGTTCAGTGTTTCAGAGGAGGACTAAAGCTGGTTCAGTGTTTCAGAGGAGGACTAAAGCTGGTTCAGTGTTTCAGAGGAGGACTAAAGCTGGTTCAGTGTTTCACAGGAGGACTTAAGCTGGTTCAGTGTTTCAGGGCAGAAGGATCTCACTTGTCCTGGTGGATGCGGAAGCTGGTCTTATCATGAATACTCTCGTACACCCAGCCCGGGGCGAAGATGGCCGCTGAGAAGTTGTGTTTCCGAATGAGTTTTAGTGCCTGTGAACGAGAGGTGAACCGTTAATTCAACCATCATATGAAAGTCTACTATATCCACCGCACTACACTGCCCCACTTTAAACACACCAACGCTCCGCTTGCCTCCAGGTCAATAAAGTCCATCTTATCTCATGAGCACCTTGTTCGTGTCCAGCATGCCCCCGACCACCTCCCCCCTGGCGAAGACGTCCACCCCCACATACACGTCGGCCCGCCGGCCCCCGAGGGCCGGATCCTCAGCAGCCATGGAGCCTATGGCCTCTAGGCTGCTCTCCGTCCAGTTGTAGTTGGTGAACAAACCATCACAGGCATCAAAAAACATCCTGAAAAAAACAGAAAACAAGTTCATCGTCCATATGCAGAACTCCTCAAAGGCAGAGGACTGAGGCTGAGGGAATAAGGCTGGGGGTATAAGGCTGGGGGTATAAGGCTGAGGGTATAAGGCTGGGGGTATAAGGCTGGGGGTATAAGGGTGAGGGTATAAGGCTGGGGGTATAAGGCTGGGGGTATAAGGCTGGGGGTATAAGGGTGAGGGTATAAGGGTGAGGGTATAAGGCTGGGGGTATAAGGGTGGGGGTATAAGGGTGAGGGTATAAGGGTGGGGGTATAAGGGTGGGGGTATAAGGGTGAGGGTATAAGGCTGGGGGTATAAGGGTGGGGGTATAGGGCTGGGGGTATAAGGCTGGGGGTATAAGGGTGAGGGTATAAGGGTGAGGGTATAAGGCTGGGGGTATAAGGCTGAGGGTATAAGGCTGAGGGTATAAGGCTGGGGGTATAAGGCTGGGGGTATAAGGCTGGGGGTATAAGGCTGGGGGTATAAGGGTGGGGGTATAAGGGTGGGGGTATAGGGCTGGGGGTATAAGGCTGGGGGTATAAGGGTGAGGGTATAAGGGTGAGGGTATAAGGCTGGGGGTATAAGGCTGGGGGTATAAGGGTGGGGGTATAAGGCTGGGGGTATAAGGGTGAGGGTATAAGGCTGGGGGTATATGGCTGGGGGTATAAGGGTGAGGGTATAAGGCTGGGGGTATAAGGCTGGGGGTATAAGGCTGGGGGTATAAGGGTGAGGGTATAAGGGTGAGGGTATAAGGGTAGGGGTATAAGGGTGGGGGTATAAGGCTGGGGGTCTAAGGGTGAGGGTATAAGGGTGAGGGTATAAGGGTGGGGGTATAAGGCTGGGGGTATAAGGCTGAGGGTTTAAGAGTGAGGGTCTAAGGCTGAGGGTATAAGGGTGGGGGTATAAGGGTGGGGGTATAAGGGTGAGGGTATAAGGGTGGGGGTATAAGGCTGGGGGTATAAGGCTGGGGGTATAAGGGTGAGGGTATAAGGGTGGGGGTATAAGGCTGGGGGTATAAGGGTGAGGGTATAAGGGTGAGGGTATAAGGGTGGGGGTATAAGGCTGGGGGTATAAGGGTGAGGGTATAAGGGTGGGGGTATAAGGCTGGGGGTATAAGGGTGAGGGTATAAGGGTGAGGGTATAAGGGTGGGGGTATAAGGGTGGGGGTATAAGGCTGAGGGTTTAGTGGCATAGGACTGAGGCTAACCCCTCACCTGTCCATGGTCTCATGCTCCTTCCCTGTTGTGTCCATGGTCTCACCCTCCTCACCTGTTGCGTGTGTTAAGCTCGTTCTGCCACTGCAGCTTCCCATCCTCCAGCACGCTGTCGTACCAGATCACCAGACTCCCGGGCCGCCGCAGGTGCATCTGGTCCGTCAGGTAGCGCAGGAAGAGAGGCGTGTTCCTCACGGCCACTTCCTGAGGAAGGCCTTTAGGTTCAACGCTGCCTTTCAACGCTTGTCTCTAAGATGGGAGGTTTAGCTAAGCGAGTCCCCTTCCTCATTAACCATCACCCCCCGCTACTCACACTGAGGCTGTTCTCGATGTTGATGAGCCAGCCGTCGAAGCCGTGGTAGTGGCTGATCTGAACCAGCCTGTCGGCGACCTGCCGGTAAGACTCTTCATCTTTGAGGAATGCCTCACACACCGCGGCACCTTCCGTCCACTCAGTGATGAACGTCCCTGGACGACAGCAGATACTCATTTAGCTTGGTTTTCAAACTTGAAAAAGATAAACATAAATGGAAGGTGAGCAGATAAAGAGCATGTTCAGGGTGCATGTGAACCATAACTCTTTAAAACACCCACCGATCACCAGGACCCCGTGCCTATGGCCCGCGTTGATCCAGACGGCCGGGGGGATGGTCACCAGGTTGTGAGTGAAGTAGTTGAAGATGTCGATGTGCTGCCAGTGGTAGAAGGCATAGGGTGCCACCGCCTCTGTCCCCTGGACGAACCTTAAAGGAACCAATCACATCATGAGGACACGCCTCCCAGGCAGCACATGCTCTTAGACTAGCTGGTTTACGATTGGCTCAGTGCCAGAGCCCATGCTCCTGCCATCTCAACTTTGTAAACCTTCATCATACCTGCACTCCTCCAGTCAAGCTCACCAGGCTGGAGTCCATGATGGCAACCAATGGTGAGCCTGGCCTAATGCACACATCAAAATACCCTCATCTCACAATGGGCTGGGTCGGACTCTAACCTGCGACCCCATCTCATGTCCACACGCTCTGCACCACACCACAGGGACGTTGTGCCACGCGCAGAGGAGATAGAATTTGAGGAGGAGGAGTCTTCCATACGTGGAGGTATGGTGAGCTTGGTAGGGATGGTAAGATGGCTTTCGGTTTGGCTTCAAAACAGATTTACCGGAAGTCAACATGTCAAAATCATCACCAATGATGTTTCTAAAGTAAACAAAGCAAAATCCATCAAAACAGACTTCAGAGAAAGATGTGTGTACCCCTTTAAGGCTCAGGCAGCATTGAAGAGAGCCAATGTTAGACCAACTCCAAACAAATAAAAGATATAGGCTTGAAATTTGGAATGGGTATACTATGGGATCTCCTCTTTTGAGCCATTGTAGACAGCCAAGCCTTTAGCTGTTAAAACGTCACACATTTGTATTTTACAAAAAAATGTATATCTCTGCCTTCTCTGGTCAATTGCTACACTTGTTCAGCTTGCATGTTGAGGTCTATGGTGAGGTCTAACCTGCTACAGGCGGGCCAAGCAGCTTTTATGACCTCAGGCATTGACTGTGAGCCTTCGGCCAACTTGTGGTCATTGCATCAAATCCAAATAGCTCCACTTAAGGGCCAATCTGCCCCCTGTTATTCCCTTCCCCATTGTACAAGTTCTACAAGCCCGCCAATATACACAACTTTGGACCATGTCATTTTTTAGATATCGCTGAATTTCTCAGGAAGAATATATTAAGAATAATATAGGGTTAATGGTTAACAAAAGTAATAATAATAATAAATATAGCTGCGAGCAGCAATGTGGGGGTCAAGCAGAATGGGACTCAATAAACGAATTTTGCTGGAAAGATGTAATCGGTTAGGTGGCTACATGATGATATTGGCAAATGGTGATCACAATGAAAATACATTGAAGTTGCTTTGTAAGGGCCGGAATAGACTTGCTGCTAACAACGCCCCCCTAGGCGTTGATGATGCCCAATTATTTGGGCATCACCAGGATAGGGTCATAAGACTATGAGCCAAGTTTGGTATGGATGCATGAAGGCCTTGCAGAGAAATGAGCTCACTTCCTGTTTGACGTCCCCCTGGGGTCAAAGGTCACCAAATTGTGTGGATGTCCCCAGAATGATGTCATGAGTCTATGTACCAAGTTTGGCTATGATATGTTAAAGAGATGCTGAGAACAGGCTTACTTCCTGTTTGGCGGCTTTGCCGTCAAGTTTGATTGGCTGTCACGGCCAAACGGTTTTGAATCTGAAAAAGCTGTTTGGCACATTTGTTCAGCTTGGTCTGAAGATCATATTTGGCAAGTTTCATGATGATTGGACATAATTTGTGTCCTGTGGATATGTACTATTGATTTCGACAACTTTCAACATGGCGGCCAAATTCTGATGTTGCCATTGATGTCATGGGTCTATGTACTAAGTTTGGTTATGATATGTCAAAGGGCTGCTGAGATATTGGCTTACTTCCTGTTTGGCGGCTTCGGGGTCGAATTTGATTGGCTGTCGCGGATGTTTCTGTGAGAAATCATTTACTAGCTACATGGGGAGGTCTGATAGTATCACCAGACATTGAACATTTGTTTGAAATATACTCATGTGAAGAGAGAGGAGTTAAAACACGTCTTTATTAATTATAGCGCCCCCTAGAGGTCAATGGTCACCAAATTCATTGACTGTCCCCATGGGTCTATGTACCAAGTTTGGTTATGATATGTCAAAGGGCTGCTTAGATATTGGCTTACTTCCTGTTTGGCGACTTTGCAGTCGAATTTGATTGGCTGTCCCGGCCAAACGGTTTTGAATTTGATAAATCGGTCCGATATGTTTTATCAAGCATGGCCTGATGATCATGTCTGTCAAGTTTCGAGATGATTGGACAAAATTTGTGATAGGAGATAGATTTTGAAGGTATAAATAAACCAAGATGGCGGAAGATCCATCATGGCTCAAAACGACGACATAGGGTGCGTTGAACTTGTCTTGGACCAAGGAATCAAATGATACCTTGTTTGTGAATATTGGATGAATGGGTCAAAAGTTATAAACATGAATGCATGTCCAAATTTGACCTATTGGTGGCGCTAGAGCTCATGAGCTAGCAACCTCAAATTTGCTCGATGGGATAATGGGACTGTACTGAACCAGTGTGCCAAAACTTTTCACCAAGGCGTTCTATGGCCTGCCATAGACTCCCATTGAAGGATAATAATAATAATAATAATAATAATAATAATAATAATAATAATAATAATAATAATAATAGGAAAATGTACGAAAACAATAGGTGTCTCGCAGCTTCACTACTTGACCCCCAATAATAACATTGATACTATTAATAAGGTTCCTACGGTTTTGTAGGACCCCTAATAAGAATAAAAATAATAACATCAACCTAGTCTCGTGGAAATGTTAACTTATTTAAATTCTTAACAAAGCCTTTGTACATGAATCTTCTTCCTCTATGAATTAACAGAGCAGCCTCTTAACTAAAGAGCTGACAGGTCCCACCTGTCGTCAAGGTAACCCCCCATCATGTCATGTGACACCAGGGTGCGGTGGTTGCTGGTCGCCAGCGGGGGGTCCCGCCCAGCGAGGAGCACGGTGGCCACGTCCAGGGGGCTGGCAGAGCTCCTCCCCCAGGACAGCAGCTCAGAGAGCGTCCGCAGGCCGCTGCTGACCGGCTCTGAGGTGCTTGGGGCGTAGTGTTGCTCTGGGGAAGAAACATTAAGACCAGTAAACACACCAGTGCTCCCAACAGGGAAATAACCATTAAGGAAAGACCTGTACACACACCAGTGCTCCCAACAGGGAAAGAACCATTAAGACCAGTAAACACACCAGTGCTTCCAACAGGGAAAGAACCATAAGATAAAGACCAGTAAATCCAGTGTTCCCAACAGGTAAAGAACCATGAGATAAAGACCAGTAAACCCAGTGTTCCCAACAGGGAAAGAAACATAAGATAAAGACCAGTAAACACACCAGTGCTCCCAACAGGGAAAGAACGATAAGATAACAACCAGTAAACACACCAGTGTTTCCAACAGGAAAAGAAACATAAGCTAAAGACCAGTAAACACACCAGTGCTCCCAACAGGGAAAGAACCATAAGATAACAACCAGTAAACACACCAGTGTTCCCAACAGGGAAAGAACCATAAGATAAAGACCAGTAAACACACCAGTGTTCCCAACAGGGAAATAACCATTAAGGAAAGACCAGTAAACACACCAGTGCTCCCAACAGGGAAAGAACCATAAGATAAAGATCAGTAAATCCAGTGTTCCCAACAGGGAAAGAAACATAAGATAAAGACCAGTAAACACGCCAGTGTTCCCAACACAGTGTGCTCAGTGATCGTTCAGCACAATCAACACTAATAGTCTTGAACATATTTGATACCACAAGTTATAGAAACAACCGTTATAAAATGTGCATGAAGAAAAGCACATAATATGAACATAAACCACAATAAGAGAAGAAGTTAAAACATTAAGGTGGTAAAAAAAGGGTGGTTATACAACTGGCCTTTTAACAGTGTCTTAAATCAACAGTCTAACAGTCGTAACCTGTATTATATTATTATATTATTATTACAGCAGCAGAGTCATTTGGATGACAAGGAGTCACCTGGAAGAGACGATGGTCTGAATGTTACGAATTCATGATCGTCTGAATCGGAGTGATCCAGACAGGACTCCGGCCTGGAGGAGACGTGAAGGAACATGTTATAATATATATATATATATATATATATGAAATAAGATATAAGAGAAAGGACTCCAGCCTGAAGGAGACAAGAAGGAACTCGAAGAGTTATAATAATGAGGTATAATAAAGATAAGTGAGGATCATCAGCCCACCCGCCGCTCCCCGCGGGGGGCTGCGATGCCGCCGCTCCGTCCTCCTCCAGCCCCCCGACCCCCGGTCCATCGCCCTGGTCCCCCTCCAGACCCAAGACCCCCGGTCCATCGCCCTGGTCCCCCTCCAGCCCCCCGACCCTCCGTCCATCGCCCTGGTCGGGATCCATCCGCAGATTAAGACTTTGTAGGTATCTTTAGTTACTTCTGGTCGGGATCCATCCTTAGATAAACGCTTAATAGTTATCTTTTAGTTATTTGGTTCCGGTCTTTACGTCATTTCCTGCCCTTCTCCACCGCTGCGTCGTATCGCTCCAAAGAGTTTGATGTCATCAAAACAATCGGAAACTAAACTAAATTAAACAAGTGAATGATGAAGGGGACAAATGTTCCTCATATATATAACTTATCCTTTCCAGGTTCCGGGTTCGAGACAACTCGGAACTTATCGCTTCTTTGAGTTCTGAGTTGTCTTGAATGCAGCACTAGACGGAGTGCCTCGGTATCACTCCGCCCCTCGGTCGGTTACACACTGTAGATTATATAGGCCGTAGTTGACCTGCATGCCAAGGGTTATTGTAAACTCAATGGATTCATAGCAGCACTGTTATAATTACTGTTAGCAACATCACCCCTGTTATTGCCTTTAAAAATATCTTCCTTTCTATAGAAGTGAATGTCGTGTCATTATTTTGTACATTATATAATTGATTCTAGTTATTATATATATATATATATAATATGCTTGCATACTGCCTTCCTTATAAGGCATTTGATTATTTAAAATAGTAGTAAGAGTATGAGTGATTAAATACAGAAGCAATGTCTTTTGACACAGTACAAGACATTTATTTATATCTATATAAAAATATTTTTAAATGACCAAATATATAAAGAGCAGCTCGTTCAGTTGACCGTCGATTTTGGGACACCGGGGTTCAGAGGAACGAGTTTGTAGTTTACGTTCAGCTCTTGTCGTGTAGAGCTGGCCCCTGTGAGGTCAAAGAATTTGCATTCAGATGAGTAGAAATAACCATCCTTTACCATCTCGGAAAATGTAGACCATGGCCACAACACTATTCAATCAGACAGAACAGTAGCATATCCAAGTCCTCATCAAACAATACCTTCCCCTTCGGTTGAATATTAAAGGACTTTAGTGACATGTACCTCTGAGTGGAGGTTATTATGACATGTACCTCTCCACGAGGTGTGGACTGTGGTCCCTGCTGCTGGCTTCGCTGAACGGGATTGTGCTCCCGAGAACCAGAGACTCTAATGAAAACATTAATATCAACTTCTGACATATCACAGTGTGTAATGCAATACACACCAAACATCAGCCGTTTGCCTGATGGCATCAATTCCAAGAATAGCCCTGTAACATATAGAGATGTAAGAGCACTCACACACACTCACACACACACACACACACACACACACACACACACAACGCACACACACAGACGTATAAACACATGTAAAGGTTTTCCTACTAATGATATGCACACACATCTAGAGAGCTAAGTATTCACTTCCATTGATTCTTACATCTTATATGTCTAACAATAAACATGGCCCTTCCTTCGTTCGGACAAGGTTCACATGGTGGTGGTCGAGGGGGGCGGGGGCAGGGCACGCACGCCGCTCCCCGAGCCGCTGCGAGGGTGCACGAGGCCGCGTGTCAGGCTGCGCACAGCCTGGCGGTACCGGCCCGACATCAGGTTGTACAACAGCGGGTTGACAGCGGCACTCAGGTAGAACAGCATGAAGGAGACCAGGTTGAAGTACTGAGTCAGGTGGTAGAGCAGGTAGGGGTCCATCGGGACCTCCATCGGGACCTCCGTCTGGGCCTCCGTCTGGGCCTCTGTCTGGACTTCCGTCTGGACCTCCATCTTGACCTCCGTCTGGGCCTTCGTCTGGACCTCGGTCTGGACCTCCATCTGGACCTCCGTCTGGACCTGGGGCGGCGGCTCGTAACTGGGGGTCCACAGGTCGGGTTCTGTGGCAGCGGGCAGGCGGGCGTCCGCAGGACCGGGCGTCGTGTCTGCCTGTCTGTCCTCCATGTCTGCCTGTCTGTCCTCCGAGTGCTCTGTCAGCCTTCCTGTGTTGAAGGGTCGTTCTCCGTGATCTCGTAGGGTGTGTGCATACGTGACCTCATTCAGTGGCCCGTCTGGGACGGCCATCTTGGCTGTGTTTCCGTCCGTCACGTTTCCAGAAGGCCGCTGTGGGTCCATGTTGGTTCCCATGTACACTTCCTGTCCGACCGTAGAGCCCAGGGAGAAGGAAAGGATAGTCCGGCCGATGTGGAATGGCAGCCAGCACAGGACAAACACCAAGACGATGACCCCTGGAGGGAGGGGGGGATAGAGAGAGAAGACAATAATAACCATGCGATAAAATGGACATAGGATGTTGACTCCTGGAAGGAGGGGAGAGAGGAGGATAATAATATAACATGTGGTAAGACAGAATGGAAATCAACTCCATTACTAGAGCGAGTGCTCCCATGCTTAGGGTTAACCTTAGTCCTAACTCTATCACTAGAGGCAGTGCTCCCATGGTTAGGGTTAACCTAAGTCCTAACTGCACTGCTCCCAGGGTTAAAGACGGTCAAGGAGCATGTAAGGAGTCTTGGGTTGTTTCAGAAAGCCAGAAAAAATCAAAGACCTGCACCCGACACAGATCTGCCCAGAGCCGCCTACATGTACACTCCCAAGACCAGGGTAGGCCTGCACATTGTGGCATTCATCTTGTATTCAACGTGGGGTCCACAGAGGTCTGAATTCAGCTTGTATTGTATTGTGTACCGTTTTTCTCACCGAGCATCTTGACAGTGTACCGATGGCTTTTATCTCTTCGGCTGCTTGGAGGGCGGAGCATCAGTGTACGTCCAATCAGGCTGTAGACAACGGCCAGGATGCCAAGCGACACCAGGAAGTACAGGTTCGACAGGATCATCATGGCTGACATCAGGCCAGAGGTGGCTGCGTAGTCCGTGCAGCGGCACTCTGCGTTGTCCGGCTGGGTCTCTGTTCCTCCGTCTAGCTCATCTCTCCTCAGTGGTCTCTCCTTCCCTGCAGCATCCGTCCCTGATCTTCCAGATTCACTCTTCCTTTTGTCACCTTCTCCTCCACCTTTGTCCGCCTCTCCTTCTCCTGCCGCCGCTGCAGACAGCCCGGCCTCCCCCTCCGTCCCGCTCTCTCTCTGCTGGCGTCCCTCAACCCGTCCCTTCGTCTCATCCCCTTCTCCCTCTTCCCCCTCTCCCCCTGCCGGCCACCGCTCTGTTGCCCCGTCCCGCGGCATGGACACAAACCCCCCTGTCAGGCATCCCTCATCCTCCCCCCGTCCGCTTCCTGTCCAGTCCACCCTCCTCTCCGCCCGCTGCACCTCCACCTCCACCCAGCCTGCCCCCTGCCCCGCCTCCTGCCCCATATCCTCCACACCGACCATGAGCAGCACGGGCGTGGCACTGAGCGCCGCCCCCAGCCACAGGCAGCCAATCAGGGCCTTGGTACGCTGGCGCGTCACAAAGGTCTTGGTGACGATGGGCCAGCAGACGGCCATGTAGCGCTCCAGAGAGAGGAAGGTGATGTGGAGGATGGTGGAGAAGGTGCAGCACTCGGAGAGGAACATCGTCAGCTTGCAGGCCGCGTCCCCCAGGGGCCAGGGCCGTGGCCTCCAAAGCTGGTGGGGGGGTAGGGTGAGGGTTAGAGGGTGAGAGTTAGGGTTAGGGTGAGGGGAGGGTAAGAGTGAGGGTTAGAGTGAGGGTGAGGGTTAAGGGGTTAGGGTTAGGGTGAGGGTTAGAGGGTGAGGTTAAGGGGAAGGGGGATGGTAAGAGTGAGGGGGAGGGTAAGAGTGAGGGGGAGGGTTAAGGGGAGGGTTAGAGTTAGGGTGAGGGTTAGGGTTAGAGGGTGAGGGTGAGGGTGAGGGGGTTAGGGTGAGGGTGAGGGTTAGAGTGAGGGTTAGGTTTAGAGTGAGGGTTAGGGTTAGGGTGAGGGATTGGTCAGTGTGACAGCGGGAATGGGAGGGAGACACAGAAGAAACAGAGAAATGCCTTCAGACAGAGAAGGAACAGGAGTCACTAGAACCAGAGAACATAGACCAGCCTCAGCACTGCAGTGCTCATGTCACTCTAGTGTTCATGTAACTGCAGTGTTCATGTCACTGCTATTGTTTCCCTGAAATTATTCCAAAGTTCAATTACCAATTAAAACGTACTCATATGAAATATGAAAGTGTGTGTGTGTGTGTGTGTGTGTGTGTGTGTGTGTGTGTGTGTGTGTGTGTGTGTGTGTGTGTGTGTGTACGTGTTAGGGTACCTTATACAGATCCAGGGGGAGCAGTAGTAGAATCAGCAGATCACTCACTGCCATGCTACTCAGGTACAAGTAGGTGGAGCTTCTCATGTGGGGGCGGAGCCAAACCACCAAGATAGTTAACATATTACCCAGAATGCCAAGCAGCATCAACAGAATGCACACCGCAGTCACACACACTATTTTGAACAACACAAATAAGAAAAGTACAATAGAGGTTATGTAGTTGTGTTGCTGTAGTTTTTGATATATGTTATGTATAACACAAATATTATCTGCTATATTGTCATTTTAGACATTTCTAGAAGCATATTATACTGTATAGCTATAAAGTTTATATTATAGCCTTTTACCAACCTAACTCAGACAGTCCAAACATTGACTCCTCCCCCTGAGATTCTGATTGGTTAGAGAAATTATCCAGGAAGTCTGAAGAAGATAGTCTCCAGTCCTCCTCTTCACATCCACTGCCAGCATTGTCAGATTCCATCAGATCCATATAGTGGGGATGTGTGTGTGCGTGTGCGTGCGTGCGTGCGTGCGTGCGTGCGTGCGTGCTGGTTGGTTGTGTGTGTGTGTGTGTGTGTGTGTGTGTGTGTGTGTGTGTGTGAGTGAGTGAGTGAGTGAGTGAGTGAGTGAGGGAGGCTCTTGTCTTCAGGATACTTGCTGTAGGTTCCCACGGTAACAGGGATGTGTGACGTACAGCTATAGATTTTCCATAAAGCTTCGATCACACCTGTACTGAAGCAGGTGGTGTTGCATGTTACCAACAGAACCGAACATACCCAATACACCAAATGGACACACAAACACGCAAACGAACACACAGTGGAACGTAGGCTTTAGGGCAAAAGGCTAATGATACAATTCAGCAAAACCCCATACAGGGGACTCTATCCATCCATCTCAGTCGGTCTATCTCTTATGTACATCACCACAGTGTAGTTCACCACCAAACTACAATCAGTTGTTGACAGTAGTTCGTAAGGCAGTACCCTCACCATAAGGTTATTAACATGCAGTAACAACAAACTCACAATCTCATTATCCTCATTACAGCTGGAAGCATGTCTATTTCTGTACAGCCATGGTGGTAAGGTACGGATTAGGCCCAAATGTACAAAAAATATATACAGAAAATATATATAAATATGCAGAATCAGTACCAAAAAGAATAATGCTAAAGGTTATACCTACTGGTCAGGACAGCGGTGATGTCTGTGGTGCGTTTATAGCACAGTACTGGTCCGAGTCCTGCCAATCTGTGTCGAGCGCCCTCCCTCACACACTAAGGGTTAGCCTCCACCATAACAGCCTCCACCCTAACAGCCTCCACCCTGTTTCACTCTCTCTCCCTCTCCAATGTGTCTCTCAGGGTAAAGCGACTTCCCCTCCTCATCTCTCCATCTTTAAGCTTTTCTTCCCAGTATTTCGGTGTTCATTTCCTGCTGTTAATTTTGTTAGTAAATTGTATTGCTACTCTATTGTTTTGCTTCTAAGCAGATTGTGTCGAAAGTGCAACTTTCTACATGGGAAAACAGCCAATTATACACAAATAGTGAGTTTGTGTGTGTGCGCATCATTTTGTGAATTGTTAATAATGAATTGATGGTACGCTTCATTATAGCTCAGACATTCCGTCTTCCTACCAGGAAAATCGAATCACTGTGTCTAAAATGGGAACGAATTCTCAACACACCATTTAGGCCTGAATGTAAACGGTTGTCATTTTAATCGGGCCACCCATACAATGAAGAAATACACAAATTGTATAAAATGTTATGAATTTAAAACAATCAGCATAACAATAGAGTAGTTGGTTAAATCCAAACAATTAAACGTTAACGTTTTTATGAGCTGTTTATTATTATATATTATTAAATGATCATATATTATTATTATTCTTCTTATTATTATTATCATATATATTATACATATATTATATATATATATTATTATATTCTGTATTATTCTGTATATATATATATATATATAGATATATATGAGCTGTTTAACGGCCGTTATTATTATATATATATATATATATATATATATATATATATATATACCCTGAGCTTTTATCGCTCAGGGTCGCAGATGACGCGACGACGCGTAGAGTGGGCGGAGTTAACGCGGACCGCCTCTTCCTTGTGCGAACAGCAGAAGTCTAACCTTTTTTCTTCTATTATCTTCTATTACCAACTCAACCTTCAGGACAGCATGGCGAACGCACTGAGAAGACTCTCTAAGTGCGGCGTTGCAGGTAAACACATGTTAATAGAATATGGTTTTAACTAAGCATGACATCTTGTCACATGCATGAGAGACGACTGGATAATGTGTGCGAACTGGAACAAAGGTCATTGGTTTATTATGCAGCTCCTATCTGCAGTTATACTTGGTTATATATATATATATATATATATATATATATATATATATATATATATATATATATATATATATATATATATATATATATATATATATATAACACACAGGTGCTCATGATCCTGCAGTCCTACGAAGTGATCTAAATCATGATCCTGCAGTCCTACAAAGTGATCTAAATCATGATCCTGCAGTTTTACTATATCATCTAAATAAGTTTTGTGAAAGTTTTACAACCAACAACATATTAAGGCATACAAATACAAGTCATCTATGCATACATTGGAGTTTAATTTAAAGCTAAAACAACGAGACAACATTGTCAACATATCAAAGCAGATAAACCATTACGATTATGCAATATATGGAACAAACCGTAGCAGAAATCGTTACAAGTCGAAGAGCCTTGTTATTAAAGCATAAAGTATGTATATAGAGTCCATAGAAGTGCAGGGTTATTTAGAGTTTTTTAAAGTCACTACGTCATTGAGGACCAAAACCGACTTCTGTTTTAGATGCATAATAAAGTTTCAAGTTGATGGCTTTTCTTTATTTATTAGAATAAAATATAGATTCAGATTTAGAGTTTATTTTATGCATCTTTTTGTATAAATAGGCCTACACAAGAATAAATTCGTAGGCTTGGTTCCTCAACAGTCACATTGCAGCAAAAATACAAGATAAGGTAAATAGAGATAAAGATAAGTAAAAAAAATAAAAAAAAAAGTATTTAAAAGTAGCAGTAACAATAGATCACATTAATAAATAATAATAATACAAATACAATAAAATATAAAGTAAGCAATAATAGTTGGAAAACTAAAGCAGTGGTACTAAAAGTAGTGAGGCGTAGTTAAGTGTAAAGTAGTGGTGCCAGCCACCATTGATCGTATAGTGGAACAATGCTGTGCACATTCCAGAAAAATAAAAAACAGTTGCCTGTGGTCTACTATTAGACTACTAATTTTATATTAAAATAGAATATAAGTTAGACTATTCTAGTCCTTACAACTAAAAAACGATTGAATTTTCTAGTGTAATCATTTTGTTACTACTTTAAGAAAACATGCATTCTTTTCAATGAATCATTGCTACCTACTCAAGTATGTCACACGATAAGAAATAATGAACTGATCCATTCCTTTCTTTTTCAAAGGGTTCCTGCCTCAGGTTTTCTCAAGACATGGACCTCGAACCCTCCCACACTTGGTTTGTCAGGAGAGGAACAACAACACTTCCTCCAAGATTGAAGTAGTTCTTGACCAAAGCACAGGTATTTTTGTGTGTCTTCTGTTAAAGTCATAATATGTACGATTTCTGCGTTAAATATCAAAAAACGACTAGACCTATTCTAAATATTTAATTTTCTTGTGTACCACATTATCCCTAATGTTTCCATGCCTTGCCCTCGGAGTGGTTTAGAACAGCAGCATCTGACCAATCACTTAAGAGGTGCCCGCCGTTTAGGGTTAGCTAACCCCTTCATCTTGTGTTATTCTTTAAACTGGGTTAGGGTTAGGGTTAGCTAACCCCTTGACTTTGTGTTATTCATTAAAGTGGGTTAGGGTTAGCGAACCCCTTCATCTTGTGTTATTCATTAAAGTGGGTTAGGGTTAGCTTACCCCTTGACCTTGTGTTATTCATTAAAGTAGGTTAGGGTTAGCTAACCCCTTCACCTTGTGTTATTCATTAAAGTGAGTTAGGGTTAGCTAACCCCTTCATCTTGTGCTATTATTTAAAATGGGTTAGGGTTAGCTACCCCCTTCACCTTGTGTTATTCATTAAATTGGGTTAGGGTTAGCTAACCCCTTCATCTTGTGTTACTCATTAAAGTGGGCTAGGGTTAGCTAAACTCTTCATCTTGTGTTATTCATTAAAGTGGATTAGGGTTTGCAATGTTTTTCTTGGAAAGAGGGGTCGAATCCAAAGGAATAGCTTTAACGAGACTTTATTTGTATAAAGTATTTTCGGTATGGTAAACTGATGCTCTGAAGTAAAGAGAGATTGGAGATGTGCCTTAGCACGTGCGAGAGTGTTCTCCTAGCTGATCCTAACCACAAACCCACGTATGGTAATCGCTGCCGGGAGAGTTCTAAAGGTTTCGTGGCCAGGTGGTCTTCTTTATGGGCTCAGCGAGGACCGGAAGACTCGGAGAGAAACCGGTGTGACGTAATCCTCGGTTTTCCCCGCCTGGTCTGTGATGCTGCCCTCTGTGGCTAAAGTATCTATTGTAGCCTTCAGTAATGTCCTGCTTTCCCTTGTGGCTATGTGTAGTATTTACGGCTTATATATTTGGTCCTACCCCCTATTGGTTAAGTGAGGGAAATACAGCTTGTGTTCCTAAAATACGTAACAGGTTAGCTAACCCCTTTGTCTTGTGTTACTCATTAAACAGGGTTAGGGTTAGATAACCCCTTCATCTTGTGTTATTCTTTAAAGTGGGTTAGGGTTAGCATCTTGTGTTATTCATTAAAGTGGGCTAGGGCTAGCTAATCCCTTCACCTTGTGTTATTCATTAAAGTGGATTAGGGTTAGCTAGCTAACCACTTCACCTTGTGTTATTCATTAAAGAGGATTAGGGTTAGCTAACCCCTTCATCTTGTGTTATTCTTTAAACTGGGTTAGGGTTAGCTAACCCCTTGACTTTGTGTTATTCATTAAAGTGGGTTAGGGTTAGCTAACCCCTTCATCTTGTGTTATTATTTAAAGTGGCTTAGGCTTAGCTAACCCCTTCACCTTGTGTTATTCATTAAATTGGGTTAGGGTTACCTAACCCCTTCATCTCGTGTTATTCATTAAATTGGGTTAGGGTTAGCTAACCCCTTTGTCTTGTGTTACTCATTAAACAGGGTTAGGGTTAGCTAACCCCTTCATCTTGTGTTAGTCTTTAAAGTGGGTTAGGGTTAGCATCGTGTGTTATTAATTAAAGTGGGTAAGGGTTAGCTAATCTCTTCACCTTGTGTTATTCATTACAGTGGTTTAGGGTTAGCTAGCTAACCCCTTCACCTTGTGCTATTCATTAAAGAGGGTTAGGGTTAGCTAATTTTTTCAGCTTGTGTTATTTATTAAAGTGGGTTAGGGTTAGCTAACCCCTTCACCTTGTGTTATTCATTAAAGTGGGTTAGAGTTAGCTAACCCCTTCATCTAGTGTCATTAATTAAAGTGGGATTAGGGTTAGCTAACCCCTTCATCTTGTGTTATTCATTAAAGTGGGTTAGGGTTAGCTAACCCCTTCACCTTGTGTTATTCATTAAATTGGGTTAGGGTTAGCTAACCCCTTCATCTTGTGTTACTCATTAAAGTGGGTTAGGGTTAGCTAAGCTCTTCATCTTGTGTTATTCATTAAAGTGGGTTAGGGTTAGCTAACCCCTTTGTCTTGTGCGACTCATTAAACAGGGTTAGGGTTAGTTAACCCCTTCATCTTGTGTTACTCATTAAAGTGGGTTAGGGTTAGCTAAGCTCTTCATCTTGTGTTATTTATTAAAGTGGGTTAGGGTTAGCTAACCCCTTTTTATCTTGTGTTATTCATTGAAGTGGGTTAGGGTTAGCATCTTGTGTTATTCATTAAAGTGGGCTAGGGTTAGTTAACCCCTTCATCTTGTGTTACTCATTAAAGTGGGTTAGGGTTAGCTAAGCTCTTCATCTTGTGTTATTTATTAAAGTGGGTTAGGGTTAGCTAACCCCTTTTATCTTGTGTTATTCATTAAATTGGGTTAGGGTTACCTAACCCCTTCATCTCGTGTTATTCATTAAATTGGGTTAGGGTTTGCTAACCCCTTTGTCTTGTGTTACTCATTAAACAGGGTTAGGGTTAGCTAATCTCTTCACCTTGTGTTATTCATTAAAGTGGTTTAGGGTTAGCTAGCTAACCCCTTCACCTTGTGCTATTCATTAAAGAGGGTTAGGGTTAGCTAATTTTTTCAGCTTGTGTTATTTATTAAAGTGGGTTAGGGTTAGCTAACCCCTTCACCTTGTGTTATTCATTAAAGTGGGTTAGGGTTAGCTTGCTAACCACTTCACCTTGTGTTATTCATTAAAGAGGATTAGGATTAGCTAACCCCTTCACCTTGTGTTATTCTTTAAACTGGGTTAGGGTTAGCTAACCCCTTGACTTTGTGTTATTCATTAAAGTGGGTTAGGGTTAGCTAACCCCTTCATCTTGTGTTATTATTTAAAGTGGCTTAGGCTTAGCTAACCCCTTCACCTTGTGTTATTCATTAAATTGGGTTAGGGTTACCTAACCCCTTCATCTCGTGTTATTCATTAAATTGGGTTAAGGTTAGCTAACCCCTTTGTCTTGTGTTACTCATTAAACAGGGTTACGGTTAGCTAACCCCTTCATCTTGTGTTAGTCTTTAAAGTGGGTTAGGGTTAGCATCGTGTGTTATTAATTAAAGTGGGTTAGGGTTAGCTAATCTCTTCACCTTGTGTTATTCATTAAAGTGGTTTAGGGTTAGCTAGCTAACCCCTTCACCTTGTGCTATTCATTAAAGAGGGTTAGGGTTAGCTAATTTTTTCAGCTTGTGTTATTTATTAAAGTGTGTTAGGGTTAGCTAACCCCTTCACCTTGTGTTATTCATTAAAGTGGGTTAGGGTTAGCTAACCCCTTCATCTAGTGTTATTAATTAAAGTGGGATTAGGGTTAGCTAACCCCTTCATCTTGTGTTATTCATTAAAGTGGGTTAGGGTTAGCTAACCCCTTTGTCTTGTGCGACTCATTAAACAGGGTTAGGGTTAGTTAACCCCTTCATCTTGTGTTACTCATTAAAGTGGGTTAGGGTTAGCTAAGCTCTTCATCTTGTGTTATTTATTAAAGTGGGTTAGGGTTAGCTAACCCCTTTTATCTTGTGTTATTCTTTGAAGTGGGTTAGGGTTAGCATCTTGTGTTATTCATTAAAGTGGGCTAGGGTTAGCTAATCCCTTCATCCTGTGTTATTTATTAAAGTGGGTTAGGGTTAGCTTACCCCTTCACCTTGTGTTATTCATTAAAGTGCGTTAGGGTTAGCTAACCCCTTCACCTTGTGTTGTTCATTAAAGTAGGTTAGGGTTAGCTAAGCCCTTCACCTTGTGTTATTCATTAAAGTGAGTTAGGGTTAGCTAAGCCCTTCATCTTGTGTTATTCATTAAAGTGACTTAGGGTTAGCTAACCCCTTCACCTTGTGTTATTCATTAAAGTGGGTTAGGCTTAGCTAACCCCTTCACCTTGTGTTATTCTTTAAAGTGGATTAGGGTAAGGTAACCCCTGCACCTTGTGTTATTCATTAAAGTGGGTGTGGCCTCTTGTAGGAGTAGCAGTTATGTGGATGCAGAGCCCACCTGTCAACAGCCTGAACCTGGATCTTTTGACAGAGTTCACCACAACACTGGAGAAGCTTGAGATGGATAAGAGCTGTCGTGGAGTTATCATCACCTCAGTAGGTCCCCACGCTTTAAAGACAGGAAACACTTGTTCAACCTTACTGTCTAGTTGGGTTGTACCATGCTAGCAACTGTTGTTTTGATATTCCCCACATCCATCCATGTGTAGTGTCGGCTTAGTTCAGGTAAAGCGGGTAAGTCGTAAACAGAAGGATGCTCGCTAGCTGAGTGTCGAGGTGTCCCTGAGCAAGGCACCTCACACTAACTGCTGCCAACAAGATGGCTGTAGCCTTGCATGGTTGTTTCCGCCGTCGCTGTGTAAATGGTTGTAAGTCGCTTTTGATAAAAGTGTCTGGTAAATGTGTTGGGCAAATTATTTTTTATACAAATTATATAGGAATATAAAAATTAGTGCTGTCAGTTTAATGTGTTATTAACGGCGTTAACGCGAACCAATTTTAACGACGTGAATTTTTTTATCGCTCGATTAACGCTCTTTTGGCTTGGCAAATGTTGTCATTTTTTCAAATCAGCTGTCTAGCAGCAACTAGTCACGTTAGAAAAACTACAACACCATACCGGATCTAGCTACACCGGAAACAAAACAACAAGCACGCCGCACAAACTTGTTGGGGCAAGCAAGGAAACGGAGTGGATGGAAAACTCCTTAAAAGTGTGTGTGTGTTTGTGTGTCTCTGTGATTGAGCCTGCACGAGAGTTCAATGCTGTTACGTCTTTCTGACCAATTGCAGTTCAAGGCCCTCCTGGGCTGTACCACTTCAGGAGGGGCCGCTCAGTTACTCGCCTCTAGACAAAATCAACTTGGTTGCGACCTTGACAGTGTGTGAGTGTTGCGTCTGTTAAGTGAGTGAGAGGTTGCTTTTCTTAACACAATACTTTTATCCCGCAGTAATCAGACCGACAGCCCCGAAACGTTAACGGCTCACCGGAAATTCTCCCGACTCTCCCGATTACCACTCCGCCACCGTGTGTGTGTGTAGGCGTTATTCGATAGCCTGGTAATGTGTATAGGCCTACGTGCGGTAGGAATATTCATACTGGTTTAAATAATAAATGTTATAGTATTCCCCATCTTTGCTGAGCAAGAGTTTTGTTCGGAAGTTCAGTGATTGAAACAAATAAAAGCCTGGGCTATTGAAGTTTTACAGTAGGCCTACCACTATCATGCACCTACCCGATGTCAAGTGGACCGGGTTGAATTCACTGCAGGTCTCTCTTCTTACTGTCCTTCTCAACACTCTCTGATCTCATTAAAAGGCTAGCAGCACGAAATCAAGGGATATTTAGAATATAAATAAATGTGCGATTAATCGCGAGTTACCTATGACATTAATGCGGTCAATCGCGATTAAATATTTTAATCGCTTGACAGCACTAATAAGAATATAAGATACGATTGTCATTTTATCTCGCCTGTCATTATATCCATGTAATTGGTGATGATGTTTCCAATGTTTTACAAATGCAATGTGTCACAACAACCAACAGACTCATACAAATCCAGCAACAGTAACACCCATATTTTTACTTGTGTCCATCTAGTCTCTCCCAAAGATTTTTTCTGCTGGGCTTGACATCCTGGAGATGTACCAAACAAGCCCGGAACACTGCGGGGAATTCTGGAAAGCGGTGCAGGAGCTGTGGCTCAAACTCTACGGCTCCAAATTAGCCACCATAGCAGCGATCAATGTGAGTGCCCGGATTTAGCCCCTAATAGAAGGAGCGCCTTTACCCTAGGAGTTGATTTAGCCCCTAATAGAAGGAGCGCCTTTACCCTAAGAGCAGATTTAGCCCCTAGTAGATGGAGCGCCTTTACCCTAGGAGTAGATTTAGCCCCTAATAGATGGAGCACCTTTACCCTAGGAGAACATTTAGCCCCTAATAGATGGAGTACCTTTGCCCTAGGAGTAGATTTAGCCCCTAATAGATGGAGCGCCTTTACCCTAGGAGTGGATTTAGCCCATAATAGATGGAGCACCTTAACCCTAGGAGCAGATTTAGCCCCTAAGAGCAGGGAGCTGCATTAATAATAATAATAATAATAATAATAATAATAATAATAATAATAATACATTTTATTTGTAGAGCAAATACATTCGAAAATCTCAAAGTGCTACAGAGTTTAAGAGCGATAAAAGGGTTGTTAGAACATATAATACATATAAAGTAAAAGAGAAATTAGCAAAAGGCTTTTTAAAAAAGATAAGTCTTAGGGTTTAGTTTAAAAACAGCTGTAGTCTGTGGGGCCTTCAGGTGGTCAGCGAGGGCGTTCCATAGTCCTGGAGCAGCAGCGGAGAAAGCCTGATCGCCTATGGTGCGGAGCTTGGTCTTAGGTGGTCTGAGGGTGTGTGCGAAGGGTGCGTGAGGTGGTCTGCGGGGTGAGGAGCTCCTGGAGGCAGGGGGGGGCATGTCCGTGGATGCACTGGTGGGTGAGGAGGGGGACCTTGTATTCAATTCTGAATGTGACAGTGTGCATTAACCCTACTCTTACCTTGCTCTCTCCACGCTAACCTTACTAACCACTAGAAAAAAAAAATAATAATAATAATAATCGATTCTTCGATGCATCGCGATTCTCTCTAGAACGATTCTGTCTCGATGCAGATAAATTAATAATCGGAATTGAAGAAAAAGAAAAGTTTTATTTATTTATTTTTCTCCTGCTGCAACATTCTGTTCGCAAGAGAGGGATCATTTTAGTAATTTTAAAATTATTTAATTTATCTTCAGTGTGTATTGGCCAATCTGATTTGTCTTGACACGATTGCAATTCAGCCTACGCATAGCATGCACGCAAACTCACAACCAGACACAAGAACTCCTTCTAATTCAGGAATAGCTTTTTCTTTCATTACAGAAAAGAAAGATTAGAAAGAAAAGAAAACTGAAACCTATTTTTTACATACTTCCATATTGTGTTGTAATGCAAGCTGCATTGATTATTGCATTGTTCATAGAAAGTCATATTTGTGACAAAAGCTTTTTCGCCAATAAAATATTAGATAAGTTTAATTAATCTGTTGATGTCTTTAATGATCATCACAAAAGTAAGAAGTGATTAGCAAACTCTGAGTAGAAAACTCAGATGTATATATATATTTTTGAAAATCACGCATGGAAATGTGCGTGAAAAAATTGTTGCATCGATAATCATTTTGGAATCGAATCTTTGACCTCATAATCGGAATCGAATCGTGAGGTGCCAAGAGATTCCCACCCCCACTAAGCCCGTTCTGGGATTTGCTGTGAGGCAGTTGTGATTGTTTGGTGTAATTTAACTCTATTCGCCCAGACCATTCAATAGAGGGGTCAGATTCTTATTCATTATTATTATTTATTTGTCAGGGACAATGCAGTGCACATTATTACATAAACAATTAGCAGTCAATTCCATAACAATGTGGATGTAGATATGTTGCATAGAAGGTTTCTAGCCAGTTGGCTAATTTGCAACCCCAGTCACTGGTCAGGCCTTTCTAAAAAAGATCATCCTAATATTATTTCTAAAATAACTACAAAGTGTGAGTTACACAGTCACAAGTTACCACATTACATGAGCAGCGCAATGTATGCATGTATGCATAAACTTAAAGACATTAAGAACATCACAAAACAGTACATCACGTAACAACACAAACCCAACACATTCGCTCGCACCCGCTGACCTACACCCACCCTGACAGTGAGGGTCCTACACCCACCCTGACAGTGAGGGTCCTACACCCAGCCTGACAGTGAGGGGCCTACACCCACCCTGACAGTGAGGGGCCTACACCCAGCCTGACAGTGAGGGGCCTACACCCACCCTGACAGTGAGGGGCCTACACCCACCCTGACAGTGAGGGTCCTACACCCACCCTGACAGTGAGGGTCCTACACCCACCCTGACAGTGAGGGTCCTACACCCAGCCTGACAGTGAGGGGCCTACACCCACCCTGACAGTGAGGGGCCTACACCCACCCTGACAGTGAGGGTCCTACACCCAGCCTGACAGTGAGGGGCCTACACCCAGCCTGACAGTGAGGGGCCTACACCCAGCCTGACAGTGAGGGGCCTACACCCAGCCTGACAGTGAGGGTCCTACACCCAGCCTGACAGTGAGGGGCCTACACCCAGCCTGACAGTGAGGGGCCTACACCCACCCTGACAGTGAGGGGCTTACACCCACCCTGACAGTGAGGGGCCTACACCCACCCTGACAGTGAGGGGCCTACACCCAGCCTGACAGTGAGGGGCCTACACCCACCCTGACAGTGAGGGGCCTACACCCAGCCTGACAGTGAGGGGCGTGGGCCTGGGCCGCGTTTAGCTCCCGGGGTCTGGGAGCCATGTGCGAACAGCCAGGCATCTGGCACAGACAATACATTATAACAAGGACAACAGAGTGTGTGTATGTGTACGTGCAATCTGCTCCTTTATTTATGGTCTGGACTCAGTGGTTAAATGTTAGATTTTCTTTCAGCCAGTATTTCACCTTTCTATTAAATGTTTTCAGTTCAGTTTGTGTTTTTATTTCCATTGGTAAATCATTCAATAAATAGGTCCCTATCACTGAAAAACACAACTGGCCGAAAGTTGTTTTGCACCCCTCTGCCATAGACTGGCGAAGTCACGCCCCTTCCGTTAGAGTTTATGGGACCTATGAGATCGAAAAATATGAATGCGTTTCAATGGAGAGAAAGTAATTATTTTCTGTTCCCAGTCTTTATATGCCCCGGATTACACATATGTTGTTTGTGGATTTAAATTATAATTATAATTATATAAATAGAGACGCCGAGATCGTTTATTGGCCTGTGGCATGTGCCACCGCGACGACTAACATACCATGGCATATGCCGTTCAGGAACGGCATTTGCCATTCAGGAACGGCATATGCCGTTTAGGATCGGTAACTGCCGTTCAGGTGGAACGGCATGCCGTTTAGGAACGGTAACTACCGTTCAGGTGGAACGGCATTTGCCGTTTAGGAACGGCACATGCCGTTTAGGAACGGTGACTGCCGTTCAAGTGGAACGGCATATGCCGTCCAGGAACGGCATATGCCGTTCTGGAACGGTAAATGCCGTTCGGGTGGAACGGCATATGCCGTTCAGGATACCACTGGATCATGTCGGTATAGAAAGGTTTATGACACTGGATCAGTGTTAAATGATAGGAACCTGTAGGCCTACTTCAATTTTTGGGTTAAACACCAATAAGAACAAATGCAAAACTTAATATTTGGCCTATTGAATAGTTATGAGTTGAAGCAGTCATACAGTAGGCTATATAGGCTACGCTACTAGGACACCTTGATAAAACACGAGTGGAAAAATGGATGACTGTCTAGCCATAGGCTACAGTTCCACCCCATGGTAGATATAGGGACCTGCCTCTAGTCATAGACTATAGCTCTAAATCTCTGTTATCGATTAGTCAGACCTGTTTAGGTGGCTAGGCTAACTACCGTCACCGGAGCAAGTCCGGCTGTTTTCAAAAGCATCTGTCATTTCAAAAGCAACAACAAACAGATCGCACATATACTAACAGAACGGACACGAGAAACGTATAAATCCCTTTATTTACGGTGTTATGTTGTGATATAGTGTCGATAAAGACCAAATATGTATAGCTTTACATTTACGGCAATACTTGTCTTGAAATGATACGGAGGAGGCGGGGCGTGCTGGTGTCATATAGCATTGTTGGGAACGGCACTTACCGTTCCAGAACGGCATATGCCGTTCCACCTGAACGGCAGTTACCGATCCTAAACGGCATGTGCCGTTCCTGAATGGCATATGCCGTTCCTGAACGGCATATTATGTCAGTGGTCGCGGTGGCACATGCCACTGGCCAATAAACGATCTCGGCCCTACTGGGATTTTGACCGTATATTGTTCAATTGTTCAGTTAAAGGCTGTAGAGAAAACACAATGAGAAAGACTACATGTCTCGTATGTGACGTCACGCTCCCTGCGACTGGCGTGGACAAGACCGACAATCTCCCCATCGGCATAACTGAAACTCTCCAGTGGAGCAGAGGGATCGCCATGTCTGTACCGGAGTTCCAAGTGCGGGTGGTGACTAGTGTTGACTCGTTCGCGAACGAATCAGTTCGAATGAACGAATCGTTAAGACGAACAAACTGAACTGGTTCCTCTCTCTCGTTTGTCTCGTTCGCCTCGTTCGTTCTCAGTCGACTCCTCCCAGACCCACTAGTCGCTGAATCGCTGACAGTTCGTTCACTCACTGTGTCAGTGGTGAGGAGGGACCGACTGTGAGACGTCACGACTCACGAGAGCCAGCCAATCGTATGCTGTTCTAGGACTGAGTCTAGGACGCTCTCGTTGAATTTTAGTCAATGAGAGACAGAAATCAACAGGTTTAATGGGGAAAAAACAAATGGGCTTAGTGAGCGAGCTATCTATTATTCACATTGGCCATCTGTTGCATGGACGTATTTATAGGATGCATTGTACATATTTATAATTCGAAATTTGTCCCAGCCTTTATACCACATTTTTCACAACCTACCAGCTCTCGTTGTGAAGACTACTCACCGCGCAATTTGTTTCAATGGAAATCGCGACAGTATACTTTCAACATAAAGTGTACTTATTTATCATTTGAAATTCGTCCCAGCCTTTATACCAGAAACTCTAGAGTCTATAGTGTAGCGACCCTGGGACATTTAAAGAGTTTGTGTTATGTGTTGCATTGTATTTCGTTGTCCGTTATGCCAGTTGTTCTCTGTGTATGCATTGGATGTTCTTCTTGTCAATCAGTGTGGATGGGCGAATCATCAGGTCAGCTGGGGGAGGGCCTTGGGAGAACAGGAGGGTGGGGGCTTGCACGTTGAAGGGACTGGGTTGGGGGGTTGCCCAGGTAACCGGTTGTTGTTAGTGTGGCTTTTTGCCGTTGGTTACGGGTTTTCAGTGACCTGGTTTGTCACCGGCGAGGTCATTACAATAGCGTATAACTGCGTTGTCTGATGACAGTTTAATTTTCACAATTAACCAGCTCTCGTTTTGAAGGCAGTGTTAATTTTGGCAGCTAGATTTAGTCATTGGCTGCACAGGGTTCTGTTTATGGGAGCCTAAAACACCCGGGACATCCACCATCATTGCTAAATCAAGTCTATTATTTTGCTGATATGTCAAACATCCAATAATTAACTACACCCCCCATGCCGCTGGGTTTGGTGAAAGTTGTAATGTTGACGTATGAGAACGAGGGAGGCGCTGAGTCTGAGCCGTTCATTCCATGATTCTACCGGAAACTCGACTGAACCAGAAACTCGACTGAACGAACGAACGAACGAACTAATGAACGAGGGGCTGAGTCTGACTGACTCAGAGAACCGTGTATGATTCGATTCACCGCTACTGGAAACTCGACTGAACGAACGATCGAACGATTCGCGAACGACTCCTCTTGGCGAACTGAATGACGCAAACTGGTTCGCGGAAACGAATCAATAAATCCATCTCTAGTGGTGACGTATATCAATCGCGTCGAGAGCAGCGACGAGCTGTAGTTCACAAAGCGGCCTCACACAACACCTAACATTATCAAACTTCTTCACGAAAATGCTTAGTTTTCTTTGCATGAAAAATTATCAGTTAAATCAACAAACAACATATGTGTAATCCAGGGCATATGAAGACTTGGGCCAGAAAATAATAACTTTCTCTCCATTGGAACCCATTCATATTTTTCGATCTCATAGGTCCCATGGGCTCTACCGGAAGGGGCGTGACTTCGCCACTCTATGCGGTTGCCACCTACTGCTCCCCTTGTGGCCATTCTCCTTGTATTTGTTTTTTATGACGAAAGGACAGAGTACTGCGGGAGCTAGATTATTTAAGCATTTACAAGTCAGTTTAAGCAAAGAGAACCATATTTAGGAAACAAATTAGATGTTCATAATGAGGTGTGTGTGTGTGTGTTTCCAGGGCTCCAGCCCAGCTGGGGGCTGCCTGATCTCCATCTCCTGTGATTACCGGGTCATGGCGGATAACCCTCGCTACAGCATCGGCCTCAACGAGACGCTGCTGGGCATCGTAGCGCCTTATTGGTCGGAACATGTGATGATCGATTGACTTAGATTCTTTCTTCCACTTTTTAACCCTTTCATTTATTTTTTCATTAACGCATAGAATTCCTAAATGCAGAAGAGGTGAATTGACTCTGATATTCAAATAACATGTCAACAAGGGAAGACGCAAATGCAAATTGAACGGTTGTAAGTAAAATAATCAAAATGTCCTGTGTTCCAGCGGGAATTTGAACACTGAGATTTAATTTTTAAAAAAATCTAGGAAGGAGGGGGGTCAGTTATCCCCATGGTTACAGCCATGAGCCATGCCTACTTTGTGATACTATTTTCAATTATCTTGCCGTTATTTTTCCAAGAAATGTAGCCCTCTCTCAGACTCGGCAATCAACATCAACTGCTGCACAGAATGAGCTCCACACATCTTAGGGTTAGGGTAGCACCCCAAAGAGCTCCACACATCTTAGGGTTAGGGTAGCACCCCAAAGAGCTCCACACATCTTAGGGTTAGGGTAGCACCCCAAAGAGCTCATAAAATAAACGGTGACTGGAGCACAGTGGAACATTCAAATCATGGATTGACTCCATTGTTCTCTTACTTACAATCTATGCTGACGATCATGTAAGACATAGTTCAACTTTCAATTAAAACAAACCCTTTAATGAGGAAAGATTGCATTTGATTATCCCACAGGTTTAAAGACACCATGGCGAACACAGTGGGGCATCGGAACACAGAGCTGGCTCTAGGACTAGGCCTGCTGTACTCGGCCCCAGAGGCCCTGAAGATTGGACTGGTGGATAAACTGGTACCAGAAGACCAGGTGGTGAACACAGCCACCCAGACCATGGCCAAGTGGCTTGCCATTGATGGTATGAACTAGAGTACAGTCCTAGAGTCGTAACCCTAATCCTTCAGGGGTTAGCTTTAACCCTAACCAGTGGTACGGGCTACCACAGGTTAACGTTAACCCTAACCCTACACAGTGATATGGGCTACCACAGGTTAGCGTTAACACTAACCAGTGAAACAGGCTACCACAGGTTAGGGTTAACTCTAACCAGTGGTACGGGATACCACAGCTTAGCGTTAACCCTAACCAGTGAAACAGGCTACCACAGGTTAACGTTAACACTAACCAGTGGTACGGGCTAGCACAGGTTGGCGTTAACTCTAACCCTAACCAGTGGTACGGGCTACCACAGGTTAACGTTAACCCTAACCCTACACAGTGGTACAGGTTACCACAAGTTAGCGTTAACCCTAACCAGTGGTACGGGCTACCACAGGTTGGCGTTAACCTTAACCAGTGGTATGGGCTACCACAGGTTAACGTTAACCCTAACCCTACACAGTGGTACGGGCTACCATAGCTTAGAGTTAACCCTAACCAGTGGTACGGGCTAACACAGGTTGGTGTTAACCTTAACCCTAACCAGTGATACGGGCTACCACAGGTTGGCATTAACCCTAACCAGTGGTACGGGCTACCACAGGTTAACCTTAACCTTAACCCTACACAGTGGTACGGGCTACCACAGCTTAGAGTTAACCCTAACCAGTGGTACAGGCTAACACAGGTGGGTGTTAACCTTAACCCTAACCCTAACCAGTGATACGGGCTACCACAGGTTGGCGTTAACCCTAACCAGTGGTACGGGCTACCACAGGTTAACGTTTACCCTAACCCTACTCAATGGTACGGGCTACCACAGGTTAGGGCAAACCCTTTAGCGTTTAGCTGGTTAGTGTTAATACTAACCAGTGGTGCGGGCTACCTCAGGTTAGCACAGGTTCACCCATACAGTTAGTATGCTCCCATAAAAATGTTCCTGCTTGTTCAGATAGAGAAAACATCTCTCTGTGCATCGCAATATCTGTGTTTCCCATCTGCGATTTGAAGAGATCCTAACAGCTGTCTAAACAAGGCCTCATCACCACCTGTTAGTGATAACACATGGCACCTCCCTTTTCTTTCAGAGCACGCCAGGCAGGTGACCAAGGCGATGATGAGGAAGACCACCATTGACAAGCTGCTGTCCAACAGGGAGGTCGACGTCCACAACTTTGTGAGCTTCATCACCAAAGCCTCCGTCCAGAAGTCCCTCGGCATGTACCTGAAGATGCTGAAGAACAGAAAGGGCTAAGAGTAGAGAGCATTCAGAGACTTTGTTATCACCCCCTTTGAGCTTTACTATGTTTTACTATGTAAAATAAATACTGCATAGAAATGTGCTTGATGTCCTGCTAAGCCATCGATTAACAATAAACGAAATTCTAACTGAATGATGCATTTTGAAATCCATTTTTCCATACGTTCACGTGATTGTTCTACTAGCAGATCTCTGCCACGCACAGACTCACACACAGGAAAACACACACAAACTACACAAGTACACAATGTCCATCTCCCACCTGTATTCAGACCCCTCCCCGCTAACCCTGTAGGCAGACTCCTCCCCGTTAACCCTAACCCTAAGCCTGACTGACAGGTGACTGGAGGGTAAGCAGACTCCTCCCCGCTAACCCTGTAGGCAGACACCTCCCCGCTAACCCTAACCCTCCCCGCTAACCCTGTAGGCAGACTCCTCCCAGCTAACCCTAACCCTCCCTGCTAACCCTGTAGGCAGACACCTCCCTGCTAACCCTAAGCCTGACTGACAGGTGACTGGAGGGTAAGCAGACTCCTTCCCCCTAACCCTAACCAACTGTAGGCAGACTCCTCCCAGCTAACCCTAACCCTAAGCCTGACTGACAGGTGACTGGAGGGTAAGCAGACTCCTTCCCCCTAACCCTAACCAACTGTAGGCAGACTCCTCCCAGCTAACCCTAAGCCTGACTGACAGGTGACTGGAGGGTAAGCAGACTCCTTCCCCCTAACCCTAACCAACTGTAGGCAGACTCCTCCCAGCTAACCCTAACCCTAAGCCTGATTGACAGGTGACTGGAGGGTAAGCAGACTCCTCCCCCCTAACCCTAACCCTGTAGGCAGACTCCTCCCCGCTAACCCTAACCCTAAGCCTGACTGACAGGTGACTGGAGGGTAAGCAGACTCCTTCCCCCTAACCCTAACCAACTGTAGGCAGACTCCTCCCAGCTAACCCTAACCCTAAGCCTGACTGACAGGTGACTGGAGGGTAAGCAGACTCCTTCCCCCTAACCCTAACCAACTGTAGGCAGACTCCTCCCAGCTAACCCTAACCCTAAGCCTGACCGACAGGTGACTGGAGGGTAAGCAGACTCCTTCCCCCTAACCCTAACCAACTGTAGGCAGACTCCTCCCAGCTAACCCTAACCCTAAGCCTGACTGACAGGTGACTGGAGGGTAAGCAGACTCCTTCCCCCTAACCCTAACCAACTGTAGGCAGACTCCTCCGAGCTAACCCTAACCCTAAGCCTGACTGACAGGTGACTGGAGGGTAAGCAGACTCCTTCCCCCTAACCCTAACCAACTGTAGGCAGACTCCTCCCAGCTAACCCTAACCCTAAGCCTGACTGACAGGTGACTGGAGGGTAAGCAGACTCCTTCCCCCTAACCCTAACCCTGTAGGCAGACTCCTCCCCGCTAACCCTAACCCTAAGCCTGACTGACAGGTGACTGGAGGGTAAGCAGACTCCTTCCCCCTAACCCTAACCAACTGTAGGCAGACTCCTCCCAGCTAACCCTAACCCTAAGCCTGACTGACAGGTGACTGGAGGGTAAGCAGACTCCTTCCCCCTAACCCTACCCAACTGTAGGCAGACTCCTCCCAGCTAACCCTAACCCTAAGCCTGACTGACAGGTGACTGGAGGGTAAGCAGACTCCTTCCCCCTAACCCTAACCAACTGTAGGCAGACTCCTCCCAGCTAACCCTAACCCTAAGCCTGACTGACAGGTGACTGGAGGGTAAGCAGACTCCTTCCCCCTAACCCTAACCAACTGTAGGCAGACTCCTCCCAGCTAACCCTAAGCCTGACTGACAGGTGACTGGAGTTTCAGCTGTTGGGATCCCGGGAGAAGAGTAGGGGGAATTTGACCAAGCCTTTAGGGGAGCTGGTGGTCCCCGTCTCAGAGACATGGATCCTCAGCCCTAACCATCAGGACCTTCAGCCCTAACCCTTACCCTAACCATCAGGACCTTCAGCTCTTACCCTAACCCTTTACCCCTAACCCTAACCATCAGGACCTTTAGCCCTAACCCCAACCTCAACCCAGGTAGGTGCAGCTGGGAGAGATAGTCTTGCAGGATTGTGTTTAAAGATGGTGGTGTCGAAGGGTGGTGGTGTTGGAAGAGTGGTGGTGTCGAAGGGTGGTGGTGTCGAAGGGTGGTGGTGTTGGAAGAGTGGTGGTGTTGAAGGAAGATGGTGTTGAAGGAGGATGGTGTTGAAGGGTGATGTTGAAGGGTGGTGGTGTTGAGGGATGATGGTGTTCAATGCGTAGATTCCTGCGACGTGTCGGATGAGGCTCGAGTCTGAATGGTCCTCACTGCCCCACTGAAGCCTAAAGGAGCCAAAGGGGCTCCACATGTATCTGCTTTATGAGTTTCTATTCCAAATCTGTAGCAGACTTCTGCATCCAGGTCTGCCTCTTTCTGCGGGATTGAAGCTAACGTGGCTCTAGTCCTGCTGCTACCAGCTTTCTCAAACTCTTCCGACCCGGCTTGTGCAGCTTCTAAAAGTCATCTTTTGAAAGTGAGTCTTTCGTACTGCAATAATTTCTCCTGCTGTCTTTTCATTACACTTTTCCACTATTTGATCTCTCAGCATGTTTGCTCTCGAAGCGCTGACATACAGTAAGTATAGACAGATTCCTGTTTTTGACTAAGACTCAGTCTAAACTTGTGTTATCTGTGTTGTTAATTAGTCTTGCTTTGAATTTGTTCTTTCATTTTATTGCAATGTAATCAACAATACTATACAGATTTTTTAATAACTATGCAATTGTTTATTGCATGTATTTATGTTCCGAAGAAATTTCCATGAATTATTGATTGTGTGGTTGTGTAAGAATAGGCTTATTGAAGATGCAAATCATTCAATGTTGTCTTACCAACCATTGGCCCAACCAAGCGCCCGTTTACTAAAGTTTACATCCAACTTTATTTAAGTCAAGCTACTCATGGCATTGTGAACTGACATGAATTCTTCCTCACTGGACAAAACAACGTTTTAACCATCAGTTTAAAGTTCGTCCAGTGCTGCAGGGCTCAGGCAGATGGAGGGCCGGATGGAGGGCCAGAGGGAGGGCGGGAGGGAGGGCCAGATGGAGGGCCAGATGGAGGGCCAGCGGTCAGCCTCACCTCCACAGGATAATGGTCGCTCACGGCCAAGGTCTAAGGCACAGATGGTTTGGTCAAGCAGCACGTCTGTCAATTATCATTTTAAGATTAATATCTTATGCTCCAGAGAGATAAACAATGTATTGAATTTGGTTTGCGGTGGCGTCTCAAGACATATACCTCAACAGTGGCCCAGAAGACGGTAAAGCTAAGTGTTTAGTTAACTATGTAGTGTCAGGTCATTTACCATCTGATACGCATTAAAACAAGTCATAGAAACTCATATTTTTCCAAATACTAACCGTTACCATTCTTTTTTCTGATATCAAATCTAAATATTGGCGGAATTAAAAATGGATTTTCCAACATCTACAAAATGATCAGATGAAACAAAACATTTTCACTACTGCGTTCAAATAATATTATATTTTCTACAAGTCCATCTTTTATACATCCAGCACGGACAATGTGTGCAGCCACCAACATTGTACAGACCTGCCAGGGCTAAAATAACTTTAGCTGTAATGAAAGCTACCTGTTACCGAACATGGATCTATTATGAGAACATGTTCAAGTTAAAGCCAAGCGAGTGTGTAGAGAACAATCTGTAGGCAGCAGCCGTATGCACACCGCCCAGCCATAGAGGAGGTATAAAACACAACAAACACTGAGGAATGTACAGCTTCACAGAATTACTGACAGAGAGTTGATCATACATGACAAATCTAGATTTGAATGTAAAATACTGAGATCAAGATGGGGACCAAAGCTGCCCATAGAGTTTCAATATTTATGAGTTTGTGAAAATGACATGCAGTCCCATAAATAAAAGTCTATATAATTATAATATTTCTTACCCTAACCCTAGCTCCATGGAGGGAATTGCGAACGTCCTCTGGACCTGATGTATTTTCTGTTGTGTGTGCCTAACTATGCGCTTGTGTGTGCATAATGCGTCCGTTTGGAGCGTTGATTGTGCAAGTCCTCAGTAATTAAATCTACACATCTGCAAGATCCGATACATCCATGAAAGGAAGGGGCAGTATTGGGATGTGGGGAGGTCAGGGTTCAGCAGCGACAACATTGGCAGAAAGAAGCAGATGCTGTCACTCTTTCTGCAAGTCATCATTGTTGTTGAGAGGCTGTATAATATAGGCAGCCAAAGTGGTCCTACCAGGTCCTTCCCCTGGAATACCCAACCAGATCTGCATTCAAACTCTAGCTGTCACTGTCACCCTTCCCATCAAGCTCTACATTGTGTGAGCTATCGTCCACCCGTTTCTCCTACATTCTTCGATGGATGCCCTCCTTAGCTGCTCCTCAGGACAATGATGGTACTCATTGTCCTGGGTGGCTTAACACCCTCTGAATTAATAGACATTTCTACCAACTTCATCCTAAAACTCTGCCCTTCTCTGAGCAACAGGGCTGGTAACCATTCATTCTGCGGTACCTCGGCTCTCTCGGTAACCCTGCTTCGTTTACCTCACAGTCACTTTGTTGCTTTCTCTCTCCCCTTGATGTCCTTCCCCTCCCTCCTCCATACTCTTAACGCTTTCACCACCCGCCGGAACCTGGAAGAACCTGAAACCTGAAACTGAATAGTTACGTCTAACTATCTACCTGCCCTCTTGACCTGATCCCCTTCTCCAATCCGTGTCGAGCGACATTCTTCCATTCCTCATCACCCTCATCAACTCCTCCTCACTTTAGCCCTTATTCCAGTGTCCTTCAAGACTGCTAGAATCAAGCCGTTCTTTAAGACACCAATCCCTTGTTTCATTCCTTTTTAAAACTCTGAAACCTGCCATCTCTAATCAACGGCCCTCCTATCTCTCACAAAACAACCTGCTTGACCCTTACCAGTCAGGCATTAACACTGCAAACTCAACTGAGACATCACCGCCTTCCTTGCGGTGATAGCTTCGTCGGTTCTAATTCGCCTCAACCTTTCCGCGGCCTTCGACACCCTGAACCACCAGATCCTTCTCGCCACTACTGCCAAACTCAGGTCGCTTACTCTGCACTATCCTGGTCCACATCCTACCTGACGATTCGCACCGATCAGCTCATATGGAATGGCTCCTTGTCAAACCCTGCACTTTCGACACTGGTGTCCCTCAAGGCTCTGTATTGGGACACCTTCTATTCTCCCTATATACTAACTAGATCCTTGCGTTCAAATGGTCACATGGTTTCTCCTATCATTGCTACGCTGACTATTCGACTATTCCTCTACTCTTCCTTTTGCCAGCACATGGACTAATTGGTCATGGTCGCCGACATTGCAGTATCTCCATCACAAACCATGAGGAACCTTGGTGACAATCAGCTATGCTGCACCACGAACATTACCTTGGTGGCCCCTCCTGCTGATTTGCGATTCGATTACTACAACTCGCTTATGGCTTTTTGTTTAAGAAGGTATGGAAGTAGGGGGAGTAGAGGTGGAACTCCGACTCACCCCTGATCGATGACATACCTGCTGCCTTGCTTATAAAGAGTGGGGGAAGTCTCACCAGGCTGTGGCTGAGGTGGAGGTCCTCCATATAGTTATAGACCGCAGCACTACCAAGTACCACTCTTTTCAGCATGTCCGCTGTGGCCACAATCCTAAAGAGGAACAACATGGCAAAGAATTTTCCTAGGTTTGAGCTACTTGCACTTGAAGAGCCAATCATTTATTGTTGTATCTCCACTATTTCAAACAAATCTTTTACTTATTTTGTTGATACTTTTATAAAGTATCAATAACTAGTTGTGTCCATGCATAAAGTGTATTGTTAATTTCAATACTTTACAGAAATCAATAACTTTAACAATAGCACTGTCAATGATCATTATGTCCTCTCACCTTGAGTGTCTGTGGTTGTTAAGTACCTGTCATAGGGGCAGTTGGTCTGCGACACGGTGGTGTCCACATCATTAGAGATGAGCCATTGGAAGCTCTCATCTGTGAAAAGGCGAATCTTCTCCCAGTCTTTGCCCGTAACATAGGTGCAGCCTGTATTGAAGTCGCCCAGGAGCAGGATATCCTACAGGGTAGATCAATAAATGTGATGTAGGTAAGGTTTTAGAGCTAGTTGTTTGAGAATATGTTTTCACAGTTGAATTCTCCTGCCGCTGTATAGCCAGATGAGGGATTTTAGACATCACATGCTTATTTCACGCTTATTTATTTTCTTTCTAACCCTAACCCTGTCAATCATGTACACAGTGTTGCCTGTCAATCACGCACAGTATTATAATTTTATTGATTTTGAGTTGATATTTATTTTGGTTGTTATTTTGAAATTGTGCTCTTTTGCACTTTTCCTAGCCTGATAATCATCCAGAATTTATCTTCAGATTCACTTCACAATCTGCTTTCAGAAACTGGGCGGAGTTACTTCCACCTAAACCAACCACGATGCGGGTTACAATTACATAAGTGACATTTTCTCTGTTGTTGATTGGCTCGTGGGAATTCATTGACATTGTTCTCCTTTTTTCTACTTGTAAACGTGATAGTATGACTTTAACATGGGGATAATCAACCAAGTAATCTATACCAGTTTGTCACTATTAGTAAAACAATAGCACCATTTCGAATTCCTATGTCTCTGCCAACCAGTTTATAAACGTGAAAGCCAACAATCATCAATCAATACATTCCGATACAAATAAGTGAATTGAACACGGCTACCCATAGAGAGTTCATAGATTGAATCCGTTCATTGGCTATCTTAACTTTTATTTTTCTAAGGATGGCGATTTTGGAACCTATCTTTGGGTGGAGGGCTTCAGGGCTTCTTAAAAAGTTTGCAATTGGTGCATAGTGCAGCCTACGATAAGTAGTACACACGTTAGTGTGCCATCGAGTGCAGACATCGTTCACCACATCGTAGAGGGCGTCCACCTCTTTGATGGCCCAGTCTGGTGAGGTGTGCTGAGGGATCAGGACAAAGCTCCCACCTGCTCACACAAAACAAAGAATCTGCAATCAGGACTAGAAGCGACTTGAGTATTTTTCCAGTCAGCAAAAATGTAATTTGGCTGATTAAGGCCAGAGGTGGGAGTAACACATGGCAAGTCACAAACAATTCAAAAGTATTAAAGCAAGTAATCATGAAAAATTGAGTTTATAGTCAACATTAACGAAAACTGTAGCGTGCTTACAATTTAAAAATCATACAGATATTTGACAATAGTGGTAATAAATAACAAGCCTAACTATTGATAACAATAGCAAGCAGGGCTCTGAAATTAAAACAGCTGAAGGGCTTCAAGTGGAAAGAAAAGTGACCTCTCATCTGTGAATGATTCTTTTATATCCTTCACTCGATGTTCGATTAATTTTGAGTGTTACATACAGACATAGGCTTTGTTTAAAGAGTAAGAAATCAACCAATCAAGTTTAAAAAACAAAATGTAACTTCTTCATATCTTGAAAGATGAGAAAATATTCAAGTCATCTGTCTCAAATCTAAGTCAAGTGTCAAGCCAGTAATACCAAGTGAAAGTTGAATCTTATCAATGTTAGTCAAGCAAGTCCCAAATACTCAAGTCCCGCAATAATCCATGACATACCACTGTTTCTGGAAGAGAACATGACAACAAAAGGTTCTCGATTGAAGATGTCTGTACCACATGGCTCGCAGCCATCATCGTAGGTGTAGTTCTTCACTACGGAGACAGTATCCTCCCTGGAAATAACACACATTAGCATTGGATCAATGTCAGAATATCCAACCTACCTACATGGTAATCAAGTCATATTAATAGAACATGATAAGATGTAGCCCTACCTGTAAAGGAAAAGGTATCTCTCCTTGTACGTGCTGCGACCCAAAGGTTCACTCACAATGTAGCTGTACTGGCCTGCCGCCCCCCTGGTTACACACAGGCACCACACAATCAAGCACATTTCACCTTTTAATGCTTTTATATCTGAAAGAAAAAGATGAATGAGTTTCCATTACTGGTTCACATGATTCATGAGGAGTTTGGTTGCAGACAGATCACTGTCTCTGACTTCCTGGATGAGAATGATGTCATAGCGATGGACAATCTAAGAGCAAGTAATAAGAGGAGAAAGGTATGTTAATATCAAGCTGGACTCTAAAGTGGTATACAGTTACTTTGCTCAGATTTAAACCAGTGGGATGAAACGAGTATGGAAGGAATTATTCATATTTATACCACATAATTTGAAAATACTTGACCCTGATTTCTCAATAACATCCAAACTTTGCACTATTTTTCAATAACGGGACACCTCTGCCTTTTAACCAACCTACGCTTCCAACATTATCAACCCCATGGCAGATTCAGGGACTACAGATGAAAAATAGTTTGCATAACTAAATCTGGTACATTTACATGTCATATGCAATGGACATGTCGATTAATGTACACTGTCCCTTTTAAATAAATAAATAAACAAACAGATACAGCTATCAACCCCATGGCAACGCAAAAACAAAATGCTAAAAGTGCCAAGGAGGAATATTTAAAATAGCTGTTGATAAAAAACGGTTACAACATTACAACAGTATCGTTGAATAAAAAAACAATAATGTTTTGGATGAAACTAATATCTAATCATTGTTCGTAACTGTGGTTTAAGGGGGTTTAACCTAGTTCTTACTCATTCACACTGGTAAAAAAAAGAATGAAGGAAAGAAGATCATTTATTTTATGCAACATCCACAAAGACAGTAATAGTTAGTATTGATTACAGTTAGTTTTATTATAGTATGGTACTACTATAGTAGTATAGTAGTACTAAATAGTAGTTAGTGTATATAGTAGTTAATTATACTAAATAGTAGTTATTTTAGTTAGTAGTTAGTTATACTAAGTAGTAGTTATTTTAGTTAGTAGTAAGTTATACTAAATAGTAGTAAGTTTAGTTAGTAGTTAGTTATACTAAATACTAGTTAGTGTAGTTAGTAGTTAGTTATACTAAATAGTAGTTTGTGTAGTTAGTAGTTAGTTAAACTAAATAGTAGTTAGTGTAGTTAGTTATATAAAATAGTAGTTAGTGTAGTTAGTAGTTAGTTATACAAAGTAGTAGTTAGTGTACTGTGCTTATGATGTCCATCAGTGTGGAGTTGGAAGCCTTTTTGTCCCCAAAGGATTTGATGTTGAAGGCCCCCAGAAAGAGCGAGGTCCCGAGCTGCAGCAGGGCCCAGAGCAGACCCCCGGTGAAGAGCACACGCATCCTGAGAGAGGAGTGACGGTATAGATCACACTGAGAGGGGAGGCAGTGGGGTAAGAGGGGGGAGGCAGTGGGGTTAGAGAATGCAGTCGCACTGGGGCTTATATGGATGCCTTCTTCTTTGGAGGATGTACTCCAAAAAGGCAAAAGCAACAGAAAAAGAGCCAATGGGGCGTTTTCTCTCCCTGCTGCTGCCATTGGCATTACGTTGCTGTGCTTCCAATAGCTGTTTGATTTGCTACTGCCTGCTCTGGTTAGCTGCCCGTATTGTTAGGGGCTGTGTCTGTACTTGTGGCCAGGGGCAGGGCTTGGTTTCACCATATTGTATTGGAGCCTGGTATTCGTTACACTGTACATGTTACTAATCATACTAATCATAGGTCATATTTATACTAATTCAGGTCAATCATTACAAAATAAATTTGCCTCTGGTTACATTTTAAGCTATCAAGTTGTGGCCAATACATGTGATAGCCCGGCAATGTAAGCAGCACATATGCAATGCGTATGCTTTGAATGGCTACTGCTTTGACAATAGTTAGTCAAGTTATCAAATATTTTATATTAAATATATTTTTCAACATGATAATCTAAACCTTTCAATAATAAATACACATTTACTAATTCATTGCATCTCGTTATTTCATTTACATATAGATCTTATTACTTTTTCACTGAAATATTTATTATTTAATACATTATAAAAAAATTATAAGATCTGATTCTGATGTATCTGAAAAGTGGTTCAATAAAACAAAAAATAGGTTATGGTAAAATACGAGACGCAAATCAACCAAAGATACCAAAATTCAAAGCTGATCATGCAATTTCGTCCAAATTGAAAGCTGCCCAACTAACCTGCCGGTATATTCCAGGAAGAAAGCAAAGCAATGGTGAGCGAACGGCCCAATATATAGTCTTCCTGTCAGTCAAGGGCATGGCTTATTGCTAGCAAATCATTATGTGTCCTAATGTTGACAATATCCCAGGGGCCTTTTGAGCAAAAACTGGACTGATATTGTCCTCCATGCTGTCTTTAATTTAGCAGGTACAGTTGACAGAGCAGCCACGGGGGCGGGGGTGTGTGGATGTTCGGGACATCTGAGGTAAGGGGTGAAGGGAGGTACAGGTGGAGGCCTTGAAAGCCCTCTACAGATACAAATCTTATCATGAATTGAACTAGGATATTTTCATGGTCTTCGAAGTGAAAAATCATCCAAAATAATTAAGTGATCAGCCAAAAGTCGCATTAGTCAAATTTGTGTTTTGTAACTAAAATTAATCACTACATGATTTGCAAATACCCACATAACGTAACATAATTAAAATGTTGACTTTCCTAAGAAAAACAGGCTCTATATTCAGCTGAGTAGGCTAGCTGATACGCATGGGAACGGGGCCACTTGGTCTGAGAAGGTGATAATGATATTTAGACAGCGTTTAAGGAAGCCTGCGTTTCTAAGCTTTGAATCATATACTCGATAAGGCAAGGAGAATTGTTTAAAAACAAATATTTTTATGCAACAAAACACATTCACAAAATGTAATTAGAAAATGTTATTATTGTTAAACATTTAAATGATGAACAAATGTATATGTGTTGCAGTATAATCTGAAATATTTAGCAGGTAAGCATATGTTATGTTGTTTTCCATAAAATGTTTTAATTGATTAGTGAATGCCACCCATTGATTGACCATGCCTCTTTCATTCATGTAATTAAACAGACATGACATGGAATACAACTTAAAACACACTAAAGGCGTCTTGTGTGTCCGCAGTTTCTGAATAGATTTAATATTTACCACTACAGTAAAAGATTTACAATATGTAATGTATAAACATCAACTAGGCTATCAACAAAAGGATATGGATCTGCCATCATCTGACTTTCATGTAAGAAAGGATCATGGTGAGAAAAGTTTAAATTCACCCAATATTTATTTGATCGGATGAAAAATAATCCACGTTTCCCCCTAACTCTCCTGACACTCAGAAGTCCACCTAATGGGTTATGGTTATGGTAATTGTAACCCTAAACCTTACCCTCCTGACAATCAGACAGACCCCCTAATGGGTTAGGGTTATGTAACCCTAACCTTAACCCTTCCCCTTCTGACACTCAGATAGACCACCAAATGGGTTAGGGTTATGGTAACCCCGATCCCACCCACAGGTCGAAGGTGCTGAAACAAGTTCCCATTTGGTCATTCAAATCTTTATTAAAAGAAACATGATACTTGACTCGATTTAACACATTTTTAAACGCAGCGCATTTTAACAGGCAGGGAGTCCTACGGTCAGACAGCTTCAATGTTTTCTTCTTTACGTCCACCACTCTGCTAAATATAAACCCTACAGATACTTTGTATACATTCATTTGTGTTCATATTTATTCGTCTTTTTCAATCATTTTAAAACACAACAAATTTTACTTTTATTTTAGGAAAGTTGTAAGAAAAAATGAAGAAACTCTTGATATATCATGCAACATCCAACAAACCAACAATTATTATTCCTAGAGCGACAGCCATCTTAATTGCATTTCAGTGCTCAATATCATAATCAGTGAAAATTACAATATTATTTCCAAAGTTTGTACACCCTTTTTATTCTCTATATTTTAAAAGTTGTTGGACTAAAGCATCATGAACCATCTACCATATTCACTAATACCTTACTTAACTCAATAAATGTGTCATTATATTCATTGGTCTTTGAAATACCTGTTGAATTTAGCAGAGTTCTTTCTTATAATGTTATGCTCTTTTCAACTGAGGAAAAATTACATCCATGCAACTCTTTCGACAGCATATTACACTATGCCAGAACATGACATTTGGGGACAATGATGTGTTTAAGGTTGATGATATTGAATGCCCTTTCATCATTGTAAATTCACTATGAAAAAAATCATCATGATTTTAAATCATCATGATTTGATCATACAAATTTAACTGCTTTTTTAAATCTATGGTAAGAAAATTATGCAACAAAACGTGAATATTTTATGAATCAGACTACTGGGCCTACTGTAGGGCCGACTGTAGAGTCATGACTGAACCATGGGCTTCCAAACCTAACCTAAGTTCAATGAAGTTAGACAGCAAGTAGATAGTTATTTTGTATGGCATAAACCAATGTGCTCCTCATAATGCAGGATGAGGGGGGGGAAACTGTACTACATCTCAATGGATGTCTTCTCTCTGCTTAAGGTTCTAACAACGTGGAACTAACACCACTAGTTGCCCCGAATCCTGTTAAATAGGTTCCCTAGTTAGTTGCTTATATTTGTTTAGAGTTAATATGTATTGCCAGCCTGACATAAGGGAGTAGCAGGAAGCAACAATAGTGAGGAAGAGGAGTCTGCAAATCTATTTTTGTTACATATTAGGACTACATTAGTGACTAAATATTAAATCCATCCACATTAACAGTGTTATTGTAGCCATTCAATAAATGTAGCTTACCCACTTACAACCATGTATCAGACCCTGTATTACAATGTATTACTTCATATGAACTTTAAAAGAGCAGCAAATTCTGAAATAATATGAGTAGTACGACTCTTTATGGAAGTCAGGTTTACCACATGCCTGAGAGAATACGTCCGCCATCCTTCACCGCTTCCTAGGACTGCAATGCACAGGTCTGACTAGGGAGGGTCAAAGGAAAAGAGGATTTAGAAACGCTAACAATGAAATAACTGCAGGCTGTGTTACATGTGAGGTGATGGCGTGGTTGTTAAGCTCAGTATATGGTGATGTTTTCCCTTTTATTCATGAATTAAACAAATAATCCACCTTACATTTGTCACAGACCTCAACAGATCTGGTCCAACAGGAAGCATAAACCAAGAGCATAATCAAGAATTAGAGACAAAGGTCTAGTCTAGCCGCTCCAGTCCTTCTTGATGTTCAGGTTCCACTCCCAGGACAGGTGGTTGGTCTTGTCATCATCTGTGAAGTGGGACTTGATGTGGTAGCTGCCACGGACCATCATGCCTTTGGGCGCTTCTTCTACAGGGCTGATGAACTCGTGTTCTTCAGCGTGGGGAGGGTAGCTGCCCACCATGAACACCGACCTGTTTACTGGAATCACACACACAACCATGTATCAAACCACACACACAACCATGTATTAAACCACACACACACAACCATTATCAAACCACACACACAATCATGTATCAAACCACACACACACAACCATAATCAAACCACACACACAACCATTATCAAACCACACACACAACCATGTATTAAACCACACACACAATCATTATCAAACCACACACACATCCATGTATTAATCCACACACGCAACCATTATCAAACCACACACACAACCATGTATCAAACCACACACACAACCATGTATTAAACCACACACACAACCATTATCAAACCACACACGCGACCATGTATCAAACACAACCATGTATTAAACCACACACACAACCATTATCAAACCACACACACAACCATGTATCAAACCACACACACACAACCATTATCAAACCACACACGCGACCATGTATCAAACACAACCATGTATTAAACCACACACACAACCATTATCAAACCACACACACAACCATGTATTAAACCACACACACAACCATTATCAAACCACACACACAACCATGTATCAAACTACACACACACAACCATTATCAAACCACACACACAACCATGTATTAAACCACACACACAACCATGTATCAAACCACACACACACAACCATTATCAAACCACACACGCGACCATGTATCACACACAACCATGTATCGAACCTGTTCGGACCGGGCTTGATATCACCCTACATTTTCACAATCTCTGTGAGACATAGCGACTGTGGTGTGCCAGTTTACATGCTTAATAATGAAGCAAAACATATTTAATAATAATATAAATGCAAGGTCTAGGACTCGTTGCCTCACAGGAAAAGTAGGCATAGCACGGCAATGTTTCCGATGCGTGCATATGACGTATCCTTGCTTTCTGTTAGGAGACGACCAGTGAGGTCTGAGCTAAGCAAGAGATTTGACAACCGTTCTGTGAGGGATTCAATCTGGACGATAACTTATCAACTTATAACTTATCTATTAATTTATAACTTATCTGTTTTGCATCTAGATGGAATGTAGCAACACTGCCTCCAGAGGGGGATGTGTTGCTTACATCCCTCAGACAACTGTTCCAACCTGCTTCGACAAAGCAAAGTTTAAACTACAACCTCACCACCCTTTTAAATCAAATACACTTTTAAATCTCAATTTGAAGTCTGATTCAAATGCTTATAATGATCATTAATAATCATTGAATTTATATAGTGCTTTTCAAGTCCCCAAAGCACTTTACAGTGAAGGAGGGGACCTCACTAACCACCACCCCCCAGGTGGTGGTTAATGCTACGCCCACTGGGGGTAGCACCCACTTGGGCGATGCACGGCAGGCAATCTGCGCCAGAACGCTCACCACACACCAGCTAAGAATAACATAGACTGCACCTACAGAGTGAGCTGGACAGTGCGGCATACATAAAACAATACAATACATCTGTAGAACTTCCAGATCAAGGTATTTTACTACCCAGAATCTAAATTGAGAATACCTGTGATAACTAACAACTAATAGTATTAGTGCCCTCCTAGTAAACAGTGAACTTACCCCTCACTCCTTTCCTGTATGTCACATAGACATACTTCAGGCCAGCCACAATATCTCTGTTCACCTGGGGAACACAAATTTATGTTAGTGACCATGTCTAAAAATTATGTTCTTCTAGATGTTTCAAGATGTTTATCCACAGAATATCCCTCCCACTTCCCTCCAAGCCAAACGATTATCAGAGATGATTCCCGCATGGTAATTATTGAGTTTACACACACAAATACATATGCATACTATTCCCTCCCTCCCCCCCCCCCCCCCCCCCCCCCCCCCCCCCCCCCCCCCCCCCCCACACACACACACACACACACACGCACACACATATAGCTGAATCAACTTAATGCAGTACCATTGTCCCGCCAGAAGGAGCTGTCACAGTACAGTTCAATACATTGACTGAGTGTGTGTCTGTGTGTGTTCTAAGGATAACTTACAACGAACACACACACACACACACACACGCACACACACGCAACGACACAGTGACCTTTCCACCGAATACCAGCAGTTATTCAAAATGCTAATTTATTTCATTCATAGACTGCACTACTAAAATTGAGTCAATGAATTCGACTGATTGTGTCATTTTCCTTTTGCAGTTTACATAAAATCTGTAATATTAAAGAATCCCTCAAATATGCTTGTTATCCAAAACAAATTCAGATTCATGAAAACAAAAAGAAAAGAAAAGTGTAGTCATTGTTAACTCCTAGAAAGGTCGGTGCTGCACGTAGAATACAGAAAGCACGTTACAGTTGTCATAACAAAAATGTCCATATGAAATGTGATCAGTATCAATAGGATATTCAACAAATAATTCATGTTGCCATTCATTTCACGTTAATAAACTTGTAAATGTTGTTTTAGGTCTTCAAGTATACGGACAAACGTTATTTATTTATATCAAGCCACCATTTAGGCCACATGGAATGACTGCTATGAGACTAAAGGATAAATATCCTCATCAGAAAGTCAATACTATTGATGTTCCTGTATACCTCCATTCTTCATCCAGTATTTCTCTGGACCTTACCATTACAAAACCCTCTCCCTCTATTTATAGCCTTGGGAAATAGGATGCTAGGATTATTATTCCTGCTCTATTGTTTAACATGTGGGACACTGGGACAAGACCACCTTTTAGACAGACAGAGGGACAGACAGACAGACAGACAGGCAGACAGACAGGCGGCAGACAGACAGACAGGCAGACAGAGACAGGCAGAGAGACAGGCAGACAGAGAGAAAAGCAGAGAGACAGGCAGACAGAGAGACAGGCAGACAGAGAGATAGACAGAGAGACAGACAGACAGGCAGACAGACAGAGAGACAGACAGAGATGCAGACAGACAGACAGGTACCTTGAAGTGTATCTTCACCCTGTACTCCACTCCCTCCTTCAGGGTGAAGCTCTGCTTCTTCTGGGTCTCCAAGTCTCCTGGACAATGACATCATCATGAGGATCAATACCTCACTGTGTCAACCCTCTCGACAATGACATCATCATGAGGATCATTACCTCACTGTGTCAACCCTCTCGACAATGACATCATCATGAGGATCATTACCTCACTGTGTGAACCGTCTCCTGGACAATGACATCATCATGAGGATCATTACCTCACTGTGTGAACTGTCTCCTGGACAATGACATCATCATGAGGATCAATACCTCACTGTGTCAACCCTCTCGACAATGACATCATCATGAGGATCATTACCTCACTGTGTCAACCCTCTCGACAATGACATCATCATGAGGATCATTACCTCACTGTGTGAACCGTCTCCTGGACAATGACATCATCATGAGGATCATTACCTCACTGTGTCAACCGTCTCCTGGACAATGACATCATCATGAGGATCATTACCTCGCTGTGTCAACCGTCTCCTGGACAATGACATCATCATGAGGATCATTACCTCACTGTGTCAACCCTCTCCTGGACAATGACATCATCATGAGGATCATTACCTCACTGTGTCAACCGTCTCCTGGACAATGACATCATCATGAGGATCATTACCTCGCTGTGTCAACCCTCTCCTGGACAATGACATCATCATGAGGATCAATACCTCACTGTGTCAACCCTCTCGACAATGACATCATCATGAGGATCAATACCTCACTGTGTCAACCCTCTCGACAATGACATCATCATGAGGATCATTACCTCACTGTGTGAACCGTCTCCTGGACAATGACATCATCATGAGGATCATTACCTCACTGTGTCAACCCTCTCCTGGACAATGACATCATCATGAGGATCATTACCTCACTGTGTCAACCCTCTCCTGGACAATGACATCATCATGAGGATCATTACCTCACTGTGTCAACCCTCTCCTGGACAATGACATCATCATGAGGATCATTACCTCACTGTGTCAACCGTCTCCTGGACAATGACATCATCATGAGGATCACTACCTCACTGTGTCAACCGTCTCCTGGACAATGACATCATCATGAGGATCATTACCTCACTGTGTCAACCCTCTCCTGGACAATGACATCATCATGAGGATCATTACCTCACTGTGTCAACCGTCTCCTGGACAATGACATCATCATGAGGATCATTACCTCGCTGTGTCAACCGTCTCCTGGACAATGACATCATCATGAGGATCATTACCTCACTGTGTCAACCCTCTCCTGGACAATGACATCATCATGAGGATCATTACCTCACTGTGTCAACCCTCTCCTGGACAATGACATCATCATGAGGATCATTACCTCAACCACAGAGCCCAAGGCCCTTATTAGCATGAGCATGATAACATAAGCCTATTGTCTGTTAGTCTAGCTATTATACCTCATGAGATAGTATTATTCATATTATTATATACAGTATATGCTATATAGTACGCTGTTTAAATGTGTATATGTATATATATATATATATATATATATATATATATATATACAGGGTGCGATTTGCCGGTGGGGATGGTGGGGATTATCCCCCCCTCTGGTTTACACGTCCTACCCTCTGCTGAATTATTTTTATCCTCGGTGGGGATAAAAATTATCCCCCCCACCCAAAGTATTTTCACCATTACATCGTAATAATTAACAACCAAAATACACAGGGTCCGTCTTCATTTTGAAACATTTTAAAATGTTTCTCAAAATTATCCCCCCCTCTGGTTTTTTCACAAATCGCACCCTGTATATATATATAAATACCCCTCTGGAGTCTGTCTGTCTATGAGACTATGAGAACAAAGGTTAATCCATCCAGCAGCAGCCAGAGACTCAGTGGCTCATCTCTAATTCCCCATATCAGGAAAAAGCAGCAGAGTGCTGCACTAATGTTAAGAGTGAGACAGTGACCATACCAAACGTATGAATGAACAAATGTTCTGAGTGACTATACCAAACGTTTGAATAAACATATGTTATAGTAACAAAAATAATAAAATGCACACTATGCATCAAACAAGGGGAAGGGGGTAGATAGGTGTTTATTGTGTCTTTCATTCATTCTTTAGCAACTGACCCTGTTATCCCGGGGTCACAATACCTCCCTCTACTGCTCCTCCCTTCCCATCTCCTCCCCTTGCCTCTCCCCTCCCCTCTCCCCAACTCTCTCCCTTCCCTCTTCTCTCCCCCCCCCCCTCAAATAATGTTTTGTGTTGGTCCTGATTCTCTGCCCTCTAAACCTGTTCTGAAGGCAGGTGTTGGAAGCGGCCATGGGAATGGGAACTTCAAGTCATTTGGGAAACTGAAATTGCATTACCACGCAAAATAGAAAAAGATAATCTGCAAATTTTTTGCAATAAACATGAAGCTATTATTTTAGTGCAATTGGTTATATATTGCTTTGCCATCCATCAGCTGTTAGTGGGCTAGCTGCGCCTGCATGTGTATGAGACACTTTTAGACGGCAATCGGCTCATTCCAAATCCGAGCACCCTGATTGGGTTTAGGGATACCCTAACCCTAACCCTGTTATCCATCTCTCCTTTCATCACAGGTGGTTTCATGCTGCAGTCCTTAATGGTGGAGGAGTGAGGGAGTGGAGAGGATGTTGTTTTGGTCTCTTCTGCTCTCTCCACTCTCTCTCACTTTAGAGCTCTCATTCCTATCTACTGCATCTGCTCTGTGGACAAATACGCGCTTGCTATATTTCACTCATTTCCTGTAGTTACATTTCATATACCTCATCCTAAACTGTTGATCCAAATCAAAGGAGGTGGTGAGACTGAGTGCAATACTGCTGGGTCATGCTGAGGAAGGCCTTGCCCAGCAGAACATAAAGTAAACAATGGCTGAGCGCAGGAGAACGATATGTAAATGACCACACATTCTGCTCTTTACTGTGGAGAGGCTTTGGGCAGCTGGCCACATCCTACAGAATAAGGGTGTTGAGCCAGGCCAGTGGTGTAGAGCGACCGGCACTACTCAGAGGCTACTCATGCTGCTGTGGAACGCACCGCCTGTCACACTGAGTGTGGGATGGGATTCTAAAGAATATTGGACGAGGGGGGGCTCTCTTGTGAACGCCAACATTTCTTTCCGCCAATTTATTCCCAACCATGGCCGAGATAACCACCACTACGAATCATTATTTGTGGAAGTACCAGAGACGTTGGAGAACCCAACACCGTTGTTTAGGCTTTGTATATTATATTATCTCGGTATTACCGAGCTCCTGGAGTCCACAAACGGCAACAATCACTTTCCCCTCCATGTTGCAGATCAGGGAGTGAACAATGATTGCCTTTCACGACCAAGCATCATGCGAAATTCCCGGAAAAGTTCAAATATTTGACCACACGTGAATTGTTTGCTCGTCTAGAATCACATGAAATCCGTGAGAACCAGGTCTTTCATTTGTAGGGTCGTGGGTTAGGGTGAGGGTTAGCTAACCCTCACCCTAACCCTAACCCTAACCCATGTTTGGTGTGACCACATCTTAATGCAGACCATTATGGCGTACTTCATTTTAATACATTTTTAATAACTTGATTAAATAACTTTTTCTCTTTAAAGTTGATAGGACCATTTGCGGGATCTAGCGACCATGTCGTCCCAAAGTTGCCTCAGCTCAATCTTTTATTTCATGAGGTCGAAGAGTTTATCATGAGTAGACTCATGTGGGGTTAGTTAGTTGGTTTCATGGCTTTAGGTCAAAAGGGTCAGGAGATATGCTTGCATGTATTGATAACAAATTATTACGTATTTTAGTGGTGTACTAAGAACTTAATAATGTGATAACAATCGCTTACTTCCCTTATTTTTGTTGTACACAGCATTCTCTGTCACTATTTTTTACTTACCGATGTCCTCTTTCCCTCTTTCCACACGTGCATTAATCGAATATAGATTGAGACTTAGAGCAGCATGCTGTTAACGGTGTGCATTGTGTATAATGAGGTCTGTAATGCGTTAGCTCAGGGATGCTAAATGCATTCCATGCTGCATGCTGGAGCCGTCTGGCTATCTCACTGCAACCCGATCCGGCAGGACCAATACACTGCTCTCAGGGTGGGAGAGCTGATGGTTTCATTTCCATTTTAAATGGGCCCTGCTTTTTAAAATCCTACTGTCTGCCAATAGTACTTGAATATACTGGAAATATTACTTATCGTTGTTAGTTCTTTAAGATGAGATGAGAATGTAGGTATTATGTACGTGTAATACAAACAATATTTCTTCGAACACGGTGAGAAGTAGCCAGGTAAATGAGAAGCCAGAAACGAAGAACAAAGTTCTAGTGCTTCATCTTGGTAAAGGGAGGGTTAGGGTTCAGGTTAGGGTTAGTCGGTTAGGGGTAGAGTTAGAGTAAAGTTTAGGGTTAGGTGCATTGGTGCTTCATCATGATACCTCACTAAGCAGCATCCACTGCCTTACCTTACACCACTATAGGAAACTCAAGCAGTTGTGTGTTTCCTTATAGGGCTAGGGTTAGCAACTTCATTTATCATCAACTTCCCTTTCCTTATATACATTTCTTAAGATGCAAAGTAATTGTATTAATCTGTTTAAATATTTGATGATTGTTGCCGTTACTTTAGCAACATGTATGTTGTTTGTCTCGAGCTATGGCCGTTTGAAGGTTGCCTGGCAATCTCCCATTGGTCAGTTTCTCTAACCCTTGGTTTGGAGAAGTGATGCCTAACCCTAACCCTTACAAAAACTTGTACATGCCTTCATCACTAGTAGGCTTGATTACTGCAATGGTCTCCTTACAGGTCTCTGAAAAAAAAACAGCTCTTACAACCCCAACCCCATCAACCAGCTTTTTCAACCCTAACCCATCAAACAGCTGTTTCTCAGCCATTCAATGGTAAGTACTCACTTAACCTAACCCTAACACTTTGATTAAGACTACCATATTGGAGTTTTAAAGGGGCTGGTTCCAGCTGGTTTGGTGCATTGTGAGGAGGTGTGCTACCTGTGAGCTCCGTGCTGATTGGCTGCTGGGCCTGGTCACACAACAGGGTGAGGCGGGTCACCTGGACATTGGGGAGGGAGGGGTCTGAGGAGGAAGGAAACCTATTGGATTATACCGTATTTCATTGACTTTGTGATTGATTGATTCTTTATGATAAGAAAGTAATTCCTTCAAAGCAATTAGAAAAATATGAATAGTAGATACATATATCAAACATAGATGTTTCATACACTAATTTCCTGTAACTGTCACTATGCTACAGATACTGGGAATAACTCTTAAATCACTAGCTAAGCCCTTCTATAACACTGCATTGAAAAATATAATTATAGTTGATATAATATATTAATATATTCTGTTGATACATGTCACGGTGAGTGTATGAGATCTGCTCATAAGGCCCTGATACCGTCATGGGGACAAGCAGCGCTCCTCTGAAATGTATTAGTGTGCGTGTGCGTGTCTCAATGCTTTTTGTGCAAAAATCACACGATGCATTTGTCTAAAACCAGGTCTAAAACCAGGTCTAATCCCAGGTCTAAACCCAGGTCTAAAGTCAGGTCTAAAGCCAGGTCTAAAGCCAGTTCAAATGCCAGGTCTAAAGCCAGGTCCAAACCCAGGTCTAAACCCAGGTCTTAACCCAGGTCTAAAGCCAAGTCTAAAGCCAGGTCTAAAGCCATGTGAAGTACCTCCCACAATGGCCACAGCCCCCAGCAGGGTCTGCTTGTATTTGTTCAGACTCTCATCCTCCTTGTCCAGCTCTGTGATCTCTTGGAGAGACTTCTGGGCCGGGGGGTTATAGTTGAGAACCGCGTCCGCCTCTCCCTCCTCAGCTATGGATTTCTCTTCCTTCTCAGCCATCAGACCTTAGCAGAAAACATGAAGAAGAGAGAATGTGAACTGGTTATATAATGCCCAGCTGACATCTTTGTAAATATAATATTAATAATAATAATAATAATAATAATAATAATAATAATAATAATAATAATAAAAATTAATATAACCGCAAGCGGTGATTAACGGGGTTCGAGCAAAATTAAAAGTCAAGAACACACTAATGGAAGATATATAAATATGACATAACTATGAAGGAAAGATGTTGATGTTCCCCTTAATGCCATACTGTGCCTCGGCTTTCAGGTGAGTGGGCTGCAGAGCAATGGCCGATTGTCATGTTCAGCATAATTGTCTAATCGGGATTCAAACTCTCAAAATATGGATCACCAGCACAAGGCATTATCCCATTGAGCCACTGACAAACCTTAAATGTAGCCTCATTCACATGGTGAAAATGTCTATTGATAAGCACACAACATCCAGAAAACACCAAGCAAACATATCTCAAATTAATTAAGGGCTTTCTTAAAAGCAAATACCTGAAAAATCTTTGAAATTCTGGGGAAATTAAACATTTGTTGTCAAGAACACTAACGGAATAAATATTAGTATGACAGAGATCATTATGAAGGATAAATGGTTAAGGAAGAAGTTCCCCTTAATGCGATACTGTATTGTTAAATTAGTGGCAATGACAGAATGTCATGTTCAGCTTGTTCATAATGCTCTAACCGTGACACTCAACCTAAGGATCACCAGTACAAGGCATTATCCCATTCAGCCACTGACGTTCCTGAACTGCATGAAGCCTCACATTTTCACATGCTATATACAATATAAATGGTGAAAATGTATATTGATAAGCACACAACATCAAGAAAACTCCAAGCACACATTTCACAAGAGAATTAAGGGCTTTCTTAAAAGAGTACAGATCTGAAAATTTGCACTGTTAATCGTATCCACCTAATGATAGCCGTATAGTAGTTATACAATAAAAAAATGGTCAGATAGGCAAAATGGGTTGAGACTGTGGACGTTTGGCTTTTCTATGAAATTGTGGGAAAAGTAAACAATTTTAGAGCAGAAGATCAGGGTGAAAAAGATGCATCTGATTTTAGAGGTTAATATGATGAAATAATTTTGAGTCAAGGTCAATCTCGTAAGGAGAAATAGGGCTAGTTCATATTATTTTTAAATAGCGCCACCTTTGGGTGCAGTACCACAATTCGGGTTTATTATTAGTGGGGGGTATTGGTATCCACCTTATAATAGTTGTATGTTTTTTTATACATTAACAAAATGGTCATATAAGAAAAATGGGCTAACTGCTCCAACTTTATTGGCCAATATTTCTCAAATGGAACTAAGTAAAACAAATTCTGTTGGTTGATTTTTGAGAGGCTTGGTCTACAGATTTTATAAATTTTGGTGAATTTTTTGTAGCCTGTGAATCTTTTTATCATGTTTAGCTTTAATATGAAAATTGTGGGAAAAGTATACATTTTCAGGGTTTTATACATGTGTCTGATTCTAGAGATTATTATTCTGAAAGAATTTTGAGAGCAGGTCAATCTTGTGAGGAGAAATAAGCCTAATTCATGTTTTTTTACAATAGCGCCACCTTTTGGGTTAATGGGTAGAGGGGGTTATTGTTAACCATACCTGAAAGTTTCAAGAGTTTTCGACTTACTGTATAGGCTGTAGTATGACTTTTACAGAATTTGAGAAAAAAAAAACGTTACAGAAACAATAGGGGCCAAGCAGCTTCGCTGCTCGGACCCCTAATAATGCATTTTATTTATGGGCGCCTTTCTTAACACTCAAGGTCACCTTACAAAATCAAGCATTCTTAAGAGCAAACAAAAACAACAACAACAACAACATAATAAAACAGTGTACAAGAGAGAAAC
>NC_136944.1:1933123-2066329 GCF_949987615.1 Pollachius pollachius
GGAGTGGATCGGATGACCTGTATGAGAAGCATCACCTCCCATCAGGTGAACACGTTCTGAAGCGCAAACGTGACCATTGACTAACTTTTTGACTTACGACCTGACATTTTGACTTGAAGTACATTGAACCAAAGAACACTTGCAAGGATTTTATTTTGTTTTTATTTTATTTTTCCTTATGGACATTCCGCAGCCATTTATTGATGTTTAAAAGAAATTGTTTTGAATTGTTCTAATGTTACCGGATATTGATTATTATTGAAAATTGAATATTACTGATTGCACTTGAATCTATTTTATTTTTCTAAAAGCCAATACAATTCATCTAAACGTAATCAGTGGCTCCAGTTGATCATTGTGTGTGTCCTTTTATTCTTCCCTCCGTACGAACCTGGTAACTAGCCCACATCTGAATATATTCTATTGCCCATTGGGGTTACATTTAGTTCAGAGATACTTTAGTTCATCTCTCAAAAGTAAATATCTGTGTCAATGAACATGTCAGTGCCATCAGAATGACAAGTTCAAACTCAAAAAACAACTTAGACAACTAGAACGACTACACAAGAAAACCGGTCTCACAGTACACGCCCTCGCCTACAGAGAGCAAATGCACCTCTACAAATCAGCACTCAACAAAGCCCGTTCTGTCTTCTACTCTGGCATTATTCATTCTGGATCCTCCAACCCACGCACTCTTTTTTCCACCATAAATAAACTCCTCAAACCCCAGGATAACATCTCATCCTCATTCACCTCATTCAGAGAAATGCAATAACTTCCTATCATTTTTCCACTCCAAGATAGAAATCTTACACAACCAGCTTGCCACCTCCTCTGCCATAAGCCTTGACTCAGGACCTCCACTTCCTTCAACCCCTGACCACCGGCTTTCCATCTTCTCACCCATAACCACAGCAGACTTCTCCAAAATACTCTCCACCATGAAATCTTCCACCTCCCCCCTGGACCCCATGCCTTCTGAACTCATCCAAGCCTGTTTCACCTCTCTCGCCCACTCATCACAGACACCATCAACTCCTCCCTAAACTCTGGCACCGTTCCCCCAGCTTGCTGCCATCACACCCCTCCTTAAAAAACCTGGCCTTGACTCCGACGACCCCAACAACTTCAGACCTTTCTCCAACCTCACATTCCTCTCAAAACTACTGGAAAGAGCCATCGCAATACAACTCAAGCAATACCTCCTCTCCAATAACCTGTAGGAAACATTCCAATCCGGCTTCCGAACCCACCACAGTACTGAAACAGCCCTTCTTAAAGTTACCAACAACCTCCTACTCTTCTCTGACTCCGGCTCCCTCACCATTCTCCTCCTCCTCGACCTCAGTGCTGCCCTCGACACGTCAATCACTCCATCCTCCTCAGCCGTCTGAAATCCATTGGCATCACTGACTCTGCCCTCTCCTTGTTCACCTCCTACCTGTCTGAAAGATTCCAATACATCTCCATCAACAACCACAAATCCCACACCATCCCTGTCCCACACGGAGTCCCCCAAGGCTCAGTGCTTGGCCCCATCCTCTTCATCCTCTACATGCTCCCACTAGGTCACATCATCCGCCGCCATGGTCTTCAATTTCACTGTTACGCCGACGATACCCAACTGTACATCACCACCACAGCCATTAGTCCTGCCATCCTATCCACTCTCACCAACTGTCTCAATGACATCAAAACCTGGATGGACCACAACTTCCTCAAACTCAACGGAAATAAAACAGAAATGATCATCTTCGGCCCAAAAATCATCATCCCCACCTCCCAGAACTTCTCACTTTGCATCGATGGTCACTCTGTCACTCCCTCCCCCCTGGTCAGAAACCTTGGCATCATCATGGACCCCACTCTCTCCTTCAAGTCACACATAAACAGCGTCAGAAAAACATCCTTCTTCCACCTCCGCAACATTGCATGCCTTCGACTCTTTCATCCTCAGCTGCTGAAACACTAATCCACGCCTTCATCACTTGAAGACTCGACTATCGCAATAGCATTCTGTATGGCCTCCCCTCCACTATTCCTCAAACATTACAATATGTACAAAACTCTGCTGCCCGACTGCTTACTAACTCCCCCTCCAGAGGACACCTTACTCCCATCCTCCGTCAACTTCATTGGCTTCCAATAAAGTCAATTTCAAGATCCTCATCACCACCTACAAAGCGCTAAACAACTTTGCACCCTCGTACATAACAGATCACCTCCATCGCCACTCCCCCACTCGCTGCCTACGCTCCGCTGATGCCAACCTTCTCACCTCCATCACCAAGACCAAGTATCGCACCCTAGGGGACAGAGCCTTCGCCATCACCACTCCTACCCTCTGGAACTCCCTCCCTCTGGCCATCCGAAACTCTGATACACTCTGTTCATTCAAAAGTCAACTTAAAACCCATCTCTTCAGGACCACCTACAACATTTGACAAATCATCCTCCGCCATCTTCCACTCTCTCCCGCTCTCTTATTGTGTTGCCTATTGTTGTGGTGATGTTTATTTTTTCACTTTTGTTTGAGTGTCTGTACTGTCTGTATGTATTCCTTTCTTATTTGTAAAGGGTCTTTGAGTATTTAGGAAAGCGCTATAAAAAACTGATCAATTATTATTATTATTATTATTATTATTATTATTATTATTATTATTATTAAGTTCTAAGTTACACTTTAGTGTATGTGGGAGATTGATTGCAAGAGACTGGACAAGATTCACATTTTCCCTTTTACTGTATGTACTGTAATTTGTTGACAGACCATGTCATTGTGATACAGAAAGGAAAGACAGCATTGCATAGCACAAAGGAAAAAACAAGTCGAAATGTCAACGTAGTGCATAGTCCTTAGGGAAAACTGTCCATGCAGTGCTGTAGGAATTACAATGCAGTCTTCCTACACCTTCTGACGTTCCTGTCTGTTGGGCAACAAATTCTCATCTCACGCAGCCTCCCTCCTCCTCTTCCTCTTCTTCTTCTCTAGAAGCACCAAATCCACAGACGAGCCCTTCCACAACCCCAGCCCCAACAGACAGGGCTAGGCAAGCCTCGCGCCCGGGCTGTAAAAGCACCTTTAAGGTCTTCACGGAGGGATCTCGCTGTTAGAATACCAAGCGTCACCAGATTTGTGTTGGCTGCAATAGGGCCCGCCGACAGAAGAGGCGACAACAGCAATCAACCAACAGTCAGCAGGCTGCCATGGAATTGGTGCCGATCTCCCAGATTTCATCGGTTCAACTCAACGCACGCCCTGGCCGACGCAGCGGGGGCAACGCACAGCACTGTCAGTAGTCACACACCCATCAGGCTCGGGCACCACATTTTCTCCAGGGGTGAATGAAGCCGGGCCAAGCTAAGAGACCACCCCCGGGTCTTAATCACCATCTCGGTTGACAGGTCAGTCGGACCGCGAGACAGCATCAACACCGAGGCTCGGACAATGAAGTGAACATGAAGTCAACAGACACTGGCGCACAATCTGATCTTTGGTCTCTAGAGGAGTTCCTCGCCTGCGGATTCTCGCATGATGACCTGCATCCTGTCAATCTTAGCCTGTCAGCCGCCAACCGCTCCCCCATAGCCATTGAGGGAGCACTCTTCGCTAGGCTCTCAACAGCCCCCAGCGACAGCGGTGTTACGTCCTGCCGCTCGATGGTGTACGTGAGCAGCTCAGGTCGGGCATTGTACCTCTGCTACGAGTCGTTGCTTAACCTCGGCCTCTTCCCTGCGGACTTCCCATCGAGTAACAGTGGAGAAGGAGCCAGAGACGAGGAGCCAGAGCCAGCGCTACACCAGGGCGCCGCAAGGTTTCCTGTCATCTGGGGACAGCTACAACCGTCCTTTTGACGCTGTCCTCTCGGACTTTGAGCGCAAAGAACGTTGTGTGGATGACACTGTCCACTATGACACTGACCAAGAGCATCACTGGTGGAGGACCATCGACTTCCTGACACGTGTCGGCCGGTCGGGCATTGTGTTGAACTCAGATAAATTTCAATTTGCAGAGAGGAGCGTAGATTTTGCTGGCTTCAGGGTGTCAGACGCTACCATAGAGCCACTCCCGAAGTACTTGGACGCCATCCGGGACTTCCCCACCCCGGACTCCACGACAGATATCAGAAGCTGGTTTGGACTTGTCAACCAGGTGGCGAACTACGCCCAGTTGCGTGACACTATGGCGCTATTCAGGCCGCTCCTCAGCCCACACTGCAAATTCTCGTGGTCCCCTGAACTGGAGGAAGCTTTCGAAGCGTCTAAACAAGCCATAATTAGAGCCATCCATGAGGGTGTGGAGGTCTACGACATGCGGAGGCGCAACTGCCTCCGCCCTGACTGGTTCAGGCGTGGCATTGGCTACTTCCTGCTCCAACAACATTGTAGCTGCACTTCTGGCATACCTGACTGTTGCCCAGGAGGATGGCGGATCACCCTTGCCAGTTCAAGGTTCCTATCCTCAGGGGAGCAATGCTATACGGCCATCGAAGGAGAGGCCCTGGCCGTGGCCTGGGGCCTGGAGCAGACACGATATTTCACACAAGGATGTGACAACCTTGTCGTAGTCACCGACCATAAGCCCCTTGTGAAGATCTTCGGTGACCGCAGGCTAGATGAGATAACAAACTCACGCCTGTTCAGACTCAAGCAGCGTACCCTCCCATGGCCCTTTGATATTGTGTACCTGCCTGGCAAGGGCAACCATGCCGCTGATGCAACTTCGAGGTATCCTTCCCTCACGGGCTCTGCAAACGGCGTCTCGTTGGGATCGCCAAGCGTACCTGACACCACAGAATCAGTACTTATGGCTTCTGACTAGGAGCCATCTCATGGTCCCTTCTTGCACGAGAGACGGCAGCTGACGCATGCCTCGGCCACCTTCTGTATCTGATCAAGCATGATGGTAGGGTTGATGTTAATGACCCTGTCCTAGTGAGTCTGTCGCCAGTCTGTGGGTCCATCTACGTGCAGGATGGTGTCCTCCTATATAACGACCGTGTCGTGGTTCCACCGCCCCTCCGTGAAAGAGTCCTTCGGCATCTCCATGCCGCCCTCCATACCTGGTGGCCCGGGATGTCGAGGGACATCCGGGCCACCAGGTATGGATGTTCGGACTGTATGTTTGGACCGCAATGCTCTGTCACAGGCAGCCACAGCGTAATAATATATTTTTTTTATCTTGGTAGACGACCGATTTTCAGTCATTGCCTGCTATTTAGTCAGCTCGATTTCGCCAGCTGTGAATGTATCACTACACCAGAAGTTAAGTAGTGAATCTCTGACATCTTTTATTTAGTTAGTTATTGATGTAGGATTACTAGGATCAATAAGGTTGATTAACGAAGGCTGTAATCTGCTGAACCTGACGGTGTTAGCTACGGTGGAGTACTGTGTGTCTGATGCTATAGCTAGTAGAAATAAGGTTGCTTTTGTTTAATTAGACCCTTGAAAAGGCTGTTGGATATTTATATCATAAATGAATAGAAATTATTCCACACAAAATATAAGCCATAATGACGAGCTTTCAAATGTTATTACACACAGTAGTGTCATTCAGTTTTTTCATAATGTAAGCTTCTGTCCACCCCTTCCCCATCTTGGCAGCAATTTGGCCATGTGTGGGGAAACTGATTGACCTACAGGCTATTCAAGATCTTCTGATTATTTTCACTCTCCTGCAGGTGGTGGCTGCTGGTGCTGGTGGCGGCGGCTGCTGATGGTGTATGCGGCTGATGGTGGATGCTGCTGATGGTGTATGCGGCTGATGGTGTATGCGGCTGATGGTGGATGCTGCTGATGGTGGATGCTGATGATGGTGGATGCTGATGGCGGTGGCTGCTGGTGGCTTGAGCTGGCTGGTGCCGGCAAACACTGCTGCTGCAGGTCGCTGCTGCTTGAGGCGATGGCTGCTTGAGCTGGCTGGTGGTGGCGAAGGATGGTGGTGTCGCCTTCTGCTGCTAGTGGTGGCGGCTTGTGCTGGCGACGGCTGTTGTTGGTGGTGGCGACTGCTGCTGGTGGCTGGCGGTGGTGGTGGTGGTGGTGGTGGTGGTGGTGGCGGCGGCGACTGCTGCGATTGTTGTCCTTCCTTTCGACCTGATGCACTTTACTATCCTTAACCTCAGCCTGATGTATGTGGAGTATTTTCTTTGTTTATTAATAACTTATAATATTCCTCCCTGTTCCTTCACTTTGTTCTTGTTTTACAAGTTAAATATACACGCACACCTGTTTACACATTTGTTGTTCTTGTTCCACACATGACAAACATTGTTTTATTTATTGATACCCCCTGGCTCTACTTTGCTGTTCTTCTTCACTTACTGTATGTTTACTTTGTTGTTCTTAGTCCTTGTTCCCACTTGTTTTTGGTTCCACAAACCTCAGCCTGATATATGTGGAGAGGACTTTTTTCTAAACACTCAGCATCTCAAACACTGGGTCCAGCTTTATATGGTGCATCCTCCTTTGCAGCGTGCAGATGTTAGGCAGTGGAATCTGCATTTGCTGGAGGGATTTATAACCAGTGGTCCATTTTACTTGTATTGCTTTTTTAATTGTCTCCTTTCCCCACCGTATTCATCTCTTGTTAACACTTATATACACAATATTAATCTCTGTTCCTTCTCACTTTCTTCATTGTTTAATAAAAAAAATACTATTTCATTCATCCAACATTCATTTGTTATTCTTTAATATAAGTGATACTTTGTGTATGGCTTAGTCTTAAAAGTATCATTGTTGTGTGGTCAGCTCCTGCCTCATCAGAAGAAGTTGCCTGGAAACTGAAGGCTAAATGGACTGTTGCTACTCTGCTTTCTCAATAGCTCTCTGACCACGGGTAAGTGAAACAGAATTACAAGCAAAATCAAGAAAATGCAATAGTCTATGGAGCCAGTATTCCTACCATAATTCAAACCTGAAAAAAAAAGTTTCAAAGGCTTGTAAGTCTGGGTTTGAAAACTCAACACCTTGTAAAAAAGGTTTTGCAACACTGAAAAAAGATTATAGCCTGAAAAAAAATGAAAACATCTGCAAACATGATTTTGTGTTCTATTTTATCTTCATCATTTTCACCAACACATTTTCAAAGTTTCAAAAATGTCACCAGCGCATTTGCAGAGTTTCAAATCTGGCACTGTTCTAAGTGTATTTCATTGTTTCCCGGTTTTGAAACCTTGTAAATGGGATTCTGCAAACAGGTGTTCATACATTGAGAAATAAGTTTTGAAAGGTTGAATATTTATTTTTAAAAACTTGTAAAGGTGTAAATTTATGGAGGACCACAAGTGTCACGGAAATAGTAATAAAGAAATACAAAGTAATTCATTATTTGATATTTTAATGGGCAATAAAAAGAGGAATAATAAAAAATATTTACAAATGAAATATTAATCCATCAATAAGTAGCTCAATTTAAAATGGGATTTACAAAAACAACCTAAAACAGTCAATAAATACATTATTTAAAAAATCATTAATGAATTCATAAATAAATGATGCAATTTAAAAATATATTTGAAAATGCAGTTTAAAAAGAGAAATAAATAACTAGATTCACAAATTGGATTAAGAATACAGATTTTAATCAGTCATTTAAAAGGGCGATTTCCTTGACAATTTGCGTTTCCATTTCCCCGCTGCTTTTCCTTTTCCTATTAGCTATTCGATTTGCTTAGTCATTTAGCTTTTTAAGAGCGCTTTCGCGCTCATTTTAAGAGCGCTTTCGCGCTCTTAAAATGTCCAACAGTGATGTATCCAGAATTTTAAGTGAAATGGAGCGCCGACCCTCAGAGAGTGTTTCACCAGTGGAGACACCCTCAACTTCGGCCCCCACCCTGGCAAGACACCCTGTTGACGGTAATATGCACGGCAAAAACTTTACCATCACTCGATGAAGCCCCACTCATTTAGGAACAACATACAATGCTTAGATGTATTTGGCTAGTTTTTAGTTATGGGGTTATGTTGGCTTGTGAACATATTCCTTGGGAGTCCTAGCATTACTAGCTAGCTACCGTTAGAAGTTAGCTAGTATGATCTTCCCCCATGGAGAGATGGCTATCAGGGTCTTATTATGTCAAAGTCTGTTTCCCGCTCATAGTGACTTGTAAAAGAAAATAAATTAAGACCATTCATTTATATTTTCATGCGTTTTACAATCCCAATATAACGTTTTTCACAAGCCATAACTTTGTTTCTCTGGTAACACCTGATGGTTTGACTAATTCCTGGAACAATCATTACCCTCCCGTAAGGTTCTCATGCAACGGAAACGTTGTTCACTCAGGTATTCTATTCCACTCAGCTATGAGCCAGAGAGCTAACGTTATGCATTGTACATATTAAGGTGAGTGCTGCATGCAGCGCTCAACTATTGTTTTTCCTAAGTTTTATTCTTTCTTTCTTTTGTATTCTCTACAAACTTTGGGGACCTATCTCCCAAAGCGATTGGGCAGTTTTTCCCGCCAGATTGGGCTGGTTTTAAAGGACGTTCAGGCACTGTTGCCAGATTATGCTGTTTTTCCCGCTCTATTGGGCTACTTTTAATGACGCACCGGTTCGCTGTTTTCTTAAACACACACACACACACACACACACACACACACACACACACACACACACACACACACACAGTCGCTCCTGGAAGACATTTATAGTGTTGCACTCTGTCATTCACATATTAAGTAATTTTCATTGGTATTTACCTGAGCTCTGTGTTAACAATAATATAGCCTATGTAGATACAATGTGGCTTTTTGAAACTGAACTGAAACATCTTGTTTTCCAGCTGAAGTGCGCAGAATATTTGCACCATATGCTGGCAGGACTCCTGGTCACCGTAACCGCTGTACCACCACTGCAAGACGTCGGTCAAGCTATACGAGGTCATACTTCTGTTTGGACAACACTGCTCAGATGGTGGTACCCTCAAGGGAAGAAAAACACACAATCAGTGCAGCTGGCCTTGGGGAGCAAAGACTTACTTTTTTTGGTAAGTTGTTAAAGGGCATGATTGTTGATAGACTCGGTCATTACTGAGTATTCGTCGTAGTATGGCCTCTTTGGAGATGATTTTGAGGAACATGTCTCTTTGTTTCATCTGTAACAATCTTTTACTGTAGTAATGATGGTTCGGATAAGGTTAAGGACAGATTGTGAATTTAAAAGATGTGGATGTTATTTCCCCTAAATTCTTTTTACAGGTGATGAAAACAGTGCAGAGGAGTTCAGAAGTCACATTCTGGCAGCCTACCCAAAACTCAATGACTGTGGGGGGTTTGAGATTTTAAAAGTGTCAGGGATGACCAGGAGCAAAAAGCTTTCTCTGATGCCTTGCCCAAGCACAGGGTATACAGTTAAATCAATCAAGAACCACATCAAGAGTGCCGTTATCTACATGCGTCCAATGCAAAAAAACAACTTGATACAACTCCTGTAAGTTTTAATGAGTTTACTGATAGTTTGTACACAGAAACACACTGTTCTAAAATGCTGGTATTGTCCTTTTGTATTTTGTCTGATGACAAACAATAACTCCTAAATTCTCACAATAGGTGGAACCTGAGTCAGTCCTGTCTGGGCCCAAGGAAAAATGTCTGATTTGTGCAGAAGATATTTTTTCAGTGAACTTAAGGAACATGTCAAACATTGCAGGTATGCACAGGCGATAAACTGTTTTTTTTTCCCCTACATGTGCAGTTTAAAAAGATGTACTATTATCAGTCAGTAAATATTGGTTAATGATGTCTGCAGGAGCCAAGCCTGTGTTTGAGAAATTCTGTTATTTTCTTAACTTACTGTAATATCTCTCTATTTTACTTTAGCTCTCTGGCCAATACCCAATCACATTCACATGGTTGCACATCACAGACAGTTTAAAGTGTCACAGTTCACTCTGCTGATCATGCTCTTGCTAACGCAGTTAGCTGCTGCAGCTCTCTCCGCCACCCCCACCTCTAGCACTCTGTTCACTGCTCAGATTCATTGAGAGCTCCCACAAACGGCAGAGCCTTTAAATGTACCTGACTGAACTGTTTAAGCGTACATAGCTTAGGTTCTTGAATTTAAAACTCAAACAAAATGGTTTAATGTCAATTTGATGTTCATATTTACTGTGGTAGTAGTAAATATACTGGACCTATTGGAACTGTTTTGGTCAGTTGAATGATTCCCATTTGGATAGTAGTCAAGAGTTTTCTTACGAAATCTTATGGTAAGAAATTATTTTCCTTCAAGTCCTGTCTATCATTTATCTGTGTATTATGTATCAATTGTACTTTGTCTTTTACTTTTGAGTGTCTGGTTCTGAATACTCATTACAATTTCTTTTAAAGGTCTGCAAGTGAGATCAGCAGAGCATCACCGAACATTTGTCCTCCAGACAGCCAAGAAATTTGCCACACCCCTAATTTAGTTGAAGTGGACAGAGATCAATCATCCAAAGATGCTGCAACTTCACAGATGATTGACTTGAAAGAAGATGAGCCAAAGCTGGTAACCTGTGTTACACTTTTATAGATTGGAATTTGTTTGTTTTTCAAATTAGTCACATAAAAACATGTAGTGTTTTTTCTCCTGGAAATGCATACATATTGAATATACATAATCTATAACACTGCTTTAAGATTTATATGAAATTCCCAAAAGTTGTACCACATCGTCTTGAACTTGCAGCCCCTCACATAGAAGTCAAGCTATTCAATGGTTTTCTCAATTGTGTTTGAAAAATATCTCAAATTTGGTTTAATAAATAGTCCATCTCTTTATTACTTATCAGGAGTCCTTGGATGAATGGCAATCCATACGTGGTCAGCAGGATCAAGAGTACCAGGAGTCTTTGCTTGCAGACCAAGAAAAGGTATGTCTTACAAAGTTTATGTGGGTTTAGACAAAAACTTATTTCATTTTTAGAATGTTTCCTCCACAATCTGAACAGTCTTGGTTCCTCACCAAATTTGGGACCAGCACATGTCCATCATTGTTTGACCTTAACATAGCATCGCAAGAGATTGACCTAGAGGAGTCATTGCATCATTTATGCTGAATGGCATTAATTGTCTTGTTTTTAATATTCATTGCAGCATGACCTGCAGAAGAAATCCTCTGAAATGGAGGAAAGACGCAGAAAGGTATGAGCTGTTGTAAATTGTTGTCAATTATTTTTAACAAAGGTAAGTGTGTGTCAAGCTCTCAAGTGTGAATACTTTCTACTTTTCTTTGTCTTATGTGATTGTAAACTGAATATGGTTGGGTTTTGGACTGTTGCTTGACAAAACAAGATGTTTGAAGATGTCAACTTGGGACTTTCAACTGTGACAGACATGTTTCACTATCTTTTGACATATTGTAGACCAAACTATTAATTGATTAGTCAAGAGCATGGTAGGTAAGTTAACTGATGACAGTAACAGTTACAGCCCTAATTATTGTAATGAATACAAAACTGTTTTTTGTTGTTGTTTTTCATTGTAGGCCATACATGAGAGGCCGTTGAGAATGGCTGGTGTTCCTGAGGCAGCTCATGGTGTACCCGTCAGATTTAAATACCCCAGTGGCATTACCAGAACAAGAAGATTTGTTCTATCTGAATCCATTCAGGTTTGTAATTTGTCCACTATTTTATCATTGTTTTAATACAGGCTGTGAATACTGTGCAGTGTCTCCAGCTTTGAAAATGAGTGTTTAATGCAAAGATTTTCTTCATGTATAATTTTGTAGATATTATTTGACTTTGTGGGAGAAGAGGAAGATGCCACAGAATATTTCCATATTCAAGATGCCCTGTCAGTAACAACTCTCAAAAGCAACATGTCTGGAACACTTCTGGAGAACAACATCAGTGGGTCAAAAACACTTTATGTCCACTGGATTCAAGCTGATGATCCTGAGGTGAGATCCATGGTTTTTAGCCGTGTTAACTTTGTGTAGAGTATTTTGCAAGGCTTTAACTGCAAAAAACAAAGAAGTAATTAATAATAATGTATAATAACAACTAATAACATTGATGGTGGTAATATTGAATGACCTTCAGTCTAAGTCATCTTAGTAATTATGTGGTTGTAAGTTGATCCTACCAGGTTAAACGATAAGTTGATACCAACACATGCTTAATTGAATGAGAGAATGTAACTAACTAAGCAATTTAAGTATGCAAACACTCTTGTGTTGCTAACTCATTGCAGTTGGTCCCAGCACTTGATTCCAACAATCAAGTTGAATCTCCCAATTTCAACAACCAGTTCACTTGCTCACCTTTGCCATAACCTGTGTCTTCCCCTGGGCATGACAGGTCTTTCTCTCCTGAAGGGTATGTTGTTTTGCAAATGCATGGTTTTAGTCTTTAGTAACATGTCTTGTACATAAAGATTATGTCTGGTGATGTGTTATACTCTTTTTTTTTTATAAACAAATGAGGAGACTAAAGCCAACAATACATTAATCCTCCTAAAAAGTATTGTATTTATCAAAGCCTGGTATATCTTATTCCTCTGTGCCATAGAGCTCCATTGTTGTCCATACTATTAAAATAAACATCAATTAGCCACACTGTTACACTGGCTTACATTACTAGTATGAACACACACTCATTTATTTTGACTCAGTCCCACACACACCTTCCTGCTGCCATAAGTACTCACTAGAGCACGTGTGAAATAAACTGCTGCTGAAAATAGTCCCCTCCTGTTTGAGTACAGTTTGAAAAGAGCTACAGTGGCCAGCCTTTTATGTTTTGGTCTTTTCATGAGATTTGCTGACAATTACAAATAGAGTATTGCCAGCCTTATCATTTAATCCCTTTTTTTAATGTTTGTTTTTATTTCTATACAGGACAGACCTTAGAACCATTTTGAACCGCCTAGGGGAGAAGATTGATCACACTTCATGCCCCACCAGCAATCAGATCAATATATGCAGAGACTACACTGGGAATGTCCACAATATACTGAGGAGTACCCTTCAGGCCTTCAGACGGCAGCGTTTCAATCCAGAGGCCAGATTGGACGTGGTTTTTGTTGACGGTGAACAAACATCTGAAGGTGCAGTAGATGGTGGTGGACCCACTCGAGAGTATTTAAGGTTGCTAATGAAGGCCATTCATCAGTCCAGCATATTTGAAGGACCTGAGACGGACAAAAGATTGACCCTCGACACTCTTCTCGACACATTTCTACATATATTCGCTTTATGTGTTGAAAAGGGATGATTCTGAAGTTTTTTAACACTTTTAAGTTCCGTTGCAGGTGGGGAAAACCCAGCATTTAATCCTGTGTGGACATCCCACTCATCCTTGATGAGTGTGTCACCCTAAATGAGGGTGTTTCAGGACATACCCTCTGAAGGTGGTTTTGTTCTGGCAAATTGTGACGAAATGTCACAATTTAGGAGTGGCATCTCTACGGGGATTAATACTGGAGTTTCTTACCTGACAACAGAATTTAAAACGCCTATCGTATGAATGGTGAAGCATTCAGCATTGGACATTCTATCATAGTAATTCAATATATTCTTTTTACAGCCTTGGAAGGAAAACTGTATACACAGATAGCACGGATGATATCCGTGTGTATAATTCATGGAAGCGTGGCACCAAATTTCTTCTCAGAGAGGTTGTTTAGTCAGCTTTGTGATAAACGTACTCACCCTGCAACATTGGAGGAAGTGAGTGATGTCACATTCAAGGAGAGGCTTTTGATGGTGAGTCCTACTATTCAGTGTACACTAATAAGGCATATATCAGCAAATGAAACCTGCTTTTCAGGGTGATCTACAGCTATTGTTTCTTGTGCTAGCATTATAATTCATGCTACATTCAAAGCAACGATTGTTAAAAACTATTTTAGATTAAAGAAGCAACAACTGTTGAAGATGCAAAAGCTGCAATAGAGGACGCAGAGGAAAGTCTGGCTATTGTTGGGGCTTGCAGAAGCATCACAACACTGAAGCAGAGGGATGCCCTGGTGCAATCGGCCGTTGACTTCTTTGTTGAGGGCAGATTAAATGTCGCATTGCAACAGTAAGTATAAGTTTAAGCACACATTAATGGACAAGGGCCCAAAGCACGATGGTATCTGCTATTGGCAAGCGTTGCCATGTCAGTCAATAACAGATTTTTCTACACTTTAAAATGAGAAACACTTGCTGATGGCCTCGGGTTGTCCTAACCCTAGTCGACTAATCGTGCACATCCCTAGTATACACTTCCATGTCCTCGAAAGATGGCCGGATTCTAGGCACAACGTTTGCGGTGGTTTTAATCCTTCCATATCGCACGTCAGACTAGTCAGGGTCAGGTCACGTACCGTTGGCTAGTTGACCATCTCTCCCCCCCGGCGAAATCACTGCTGCAATATCACTCGTTTCGCACTGATAACACAGGCCAACACTTTTAAGTTCCGTTGCAGGTGGGGAAAACCCAGCATTTAATCCTGTGTGGACATCCCACTCATCCTTGTAAATGAGGGTGTTTCAGGACATACCCTCTGAAGGTGGTTTTGTTCTGGCAAATTGTGACGAAATGTCACAATTTAGGAGTGGCATCTCTACGGGGATTAATACTGGAGTTTCTTACCTGACAACAGAATTTAAAACGCCTATCGTATGAATGGTGAAGCATTCAGCATTGGACATTCTATCATAGTAATTCAATATATTCTTTTTACAGCCTTGGAAGGAAAACTGTATACACAGATAGCACGGATGATATCCGTGTGTATAATTCATGGAAGCGTGGCACCAAATTTCTTCTCAGAGAGGTTGTTTAGTCAGCTTTGTGATAAACGTACTCACCCTGCAACATTGGAGGAAGTGAGTGATGTCACATTCAAGGAGAGGCTTTTGATGGTGAGTCCTACTATTCAGTGTACACTAATAAGGCATATATCAGCAAATGAAACCTGCTTTTCAGGGTGATCTACAGCTATTGTTTCTTGTGCTAGCATTATAATTCATGCTACATTCAAAGCAACGATTGTTAAAAACTATTTTAGATTAAAGAAGCAACAACTGTTGAAGATGCAAAAGCTGCAATAGAGGACGCAGAGGAAAGTCTGGCTATTGTTGGGGCTTGCAGAAGCATCACAACACTGAAGCAGAGGGATGCCCTGGTGCAATCGGCCGTTGACTTCTTTGTTGAGGGCAGATTAAATGTCGCATTGCAACAGTAAGTATAAGTTTAAGCACACATTAATGGACAAGGGCCCAAAGCACGATGGTATCTGCTATTGGCAAGCGTTGCCATGTCAGTCAATAACAGATTTTTCTACACTTTAAAATGAGAAACACTTGCTGATGGCCTCGGGTTGTCCTAACCCTAGTCGACTAATCGTGCACATCCCTAGTATACACTTCCATGTCCTCGAAAGATGGCCGGATTCTAGGCACAACGTTTGCGGTGGTTTTAATCCTTCCATATCGCACGTCAGACTAGTCAGGGTCAGGTCACGTACCGTTGGCTAGTTGACCATCTCTCCCCCCCGGCGAAATCACTGCTGCAATATCACTCGTTTCGCACTGATAACACAGGCCAAGTCCACTGCCGCTGCCACCATGTTAAATAATGTTCCCTTTACACGCACGATGACTACAGAATTTATTGTTCCTACCCAACTGGGTAACTACTCATAAAGAAGAGGCCATAAAGTGAAGTACTTATTTTTTGCTGATATTTTGGTTGATTTTTACATTTTAAATGCATTGGTGTGTGCAGGTTTAAGGAGGGCTTCAACACCCTTGGACTCCTCCAGGAGATGAGGGCACACCCGTATCTGTTCCGTAGCATGTTTGAGGAGGATGTGACGCCTTTGAAAGCTGAAGACCTCTCAGCACTTTTTCAAGTCAGCTTTTCGGCTCCAGGGACACACGCAAGAGCGATAGAAAACCGGACTATCTGCTTCTGGAAAGATTGGCTCATCGATGTTGAAGGTACTGAACCCTTATAAAATAAACCCTCAATATAATAAGATTTTTGTCATTATTGTTAAATGGATTATAAATTGTGTAGGGTTGTATCATTCACCTTACCCATTATAGTTGCTGTGAAAAAAACAGTTGGTCCAAATCGACATAGTCTGATCTGTTAACCACAATACATACATTTGTGCATTCAGAAAGGAGTTTTAAATGAATGTAATGGCCTGTCTGTCCTGGCATCCAAGGGTTGCAATATGAACAATATGTTAAGGAGATTTCCTAAACTTGAAGAATCATACAAGTTTAGTTTAAAGAACACTTGCAAGTTGTTGTAGGAGAATTGTTTGGAATGAAAAAAACATTTATTTTAAATGCTCAACAATAAACATTTTTTTCATTTTAGAAGGAGAATGTGCCCCCTTGACCTTGGGGAATGTGCTGGAGTTTGCCTCTGGGTCCTCTACTATACCTCCCAATGGCTTTCTCCTTCAGCCCACAATTGAAATCCTTCCAGAAGAGTCGGGCAAGATTTTTCCGGAAGCAAACACATGTAGCATTGTTTACAGATTGCCAGTCCACAAAGACTATGAGTCTTTCAAAGCACAAATGTGCAATGCTCTTCTTTGGGCACCAACTTTTGGTGTAGCTTAGACATCTACCAGTTTCATTGTGCACTTTTATTAGGTTTTAAAGAAATGTTGTTTTCTCATTTTCACCTGTTTCATAGTGCACTGTATTAAATGTTTAGAGTTTAAGTAATAGTCAATAAGTTCTGAATGTTGACACAAATTAATGTTTTCAGTCAGACGTTGGAAGTAGGAGTGCGGGGGTGCAACAGCTTCCCTTTACTGCACCAAAGTTTGTATTATTATTTTTTTAAATAAAGAATTGGTGCTTAAATTTGTCTGACTTTCATATTTCCTTACAACATAAAGAATATATGCTTTCATAGCCTAGTGATGTGATTGTCAGAAATGATAAGCCTGTCTCCTGCTCAGGTAGGTCGAACATTCGGCTGTATAGTAAGACGGGAGCTCCACTCAGACGCGAAAAGTGACACCTTAGCTCATTTTAACTCAATATTTAGCAAGGAAATCGTTTGAGATCAGTGTAGATAAAACTATTGAATAGATTATTATTATGCTAATTTGACTCCGTTTACGTGCCTTTTTGCCCGAAGTTAACGCATTGCGACATCGACCAGGTTCTATGAAACACGTAAAGACATTTAAACCAGACATGAATTTTATGACAATAACTCACTAAAACGTTTAACAAGTAAATCAATCGTTATTTTTAAATACTTAAGCTTATCTAGACACACTTTATCTGATATTTACTTACCCTTCCTGTCGTGTTCGGGTCAAATCTGACCGATTTCCATTTCAATCAATCATAAATATTGTGTTTTGCATTTATTTGTCTCGAGGGCTTATGATATCCTCCACACTTTGCAATTAAAAATATACAATTGCTGATCACTACTTTCATTGAATTTTGAGTTGTTTAGTCAACTTTGTAACACCTGTGGTGTTCCCGGTCAAAAATGACCGCCATTGGAAAAGAATGGGTGACCCTAGATTGTGTTCATCCATCAGATACTACACAACCACAAATCCACCACCACACACACACACACGCACACACCTTCCTGCACACACACCTACATGCACACATACACGCACGCACACACTCCACCCCACGTGAACCCCTTTCAGACTGAACTATTAGGTGTCTTTCCCGTGCTTATGTGCCTATCCCCCTACGTGAACAACACCTTCCAGACTAAACTCCTGTTCCACATTTCAAAGTTACCAAGTTACCGTCAACCACACTTTCGATACAGAATGTATGATATCTTTTCACAGATTCCCTATAAATAGCTTGTTTGTGCATTGCTCTTATTTTACTCTCAACACAATGAGTCGGCGCCCGATCAGACGATTTTCTGTCAGAGAGGCTCTTGACCTTTTTTTTCAAACTGATGAAGAGGGGATTGAAGTTGAACCAGAAATAGTGGAGGATGTCTCCAAAATCCTGATTTTGTTCCAGACCATCATGAGACCGAACAGTCAACAGATGGCGAGGAAGAGGCACCTGAGGAAGAGGCACCTGAGGAAGAGGCACCTGGGGAAGAGGCCCCTGGGGAAGACACACCGGAGGTGACAGTCTAAGGATGGCAACTTGCTCTGGTATTCATCCCCCCAGGACAGATATTTTCCTTTTCTTTTTACCAGAGTCCATTGTGGAAATTATACTGGCGATGACAAACCTGAAAGAGGGGCGTGTGTTTGCAGACACATGGAAGGCATTGGACCAGGTAGACCCCCAAGCCTAAATGGGTCTGTTGATTCAAGCAGGAGTACATCGGTCCAACAATGAGGCTACAAAAAGTATGTGGGCTGCAGAAACTGGTGGTAAATGGACTATTTATAGCGCTTTTATCCAAAGCTCTTTACAATTAATACCTCACATTCACAAATCTGTTCGCCGGGAGCAGTTAAGGGTTCCTTCTTGCTTAAGGACACTTCGACATGCTGCCGGGAGGAGCTGGACTCGAACCGGGAACCTTCCGATTACCAGGAGACTACTCTACCTCCCAAGGCTCCCATGACCCCCTGTTGATTTACCCTTTTACTCTTCACGTTGTCCTGCCTAGTTTGGGTCCACTACCTGCCTGATATGAGCATGCCTGACATAGGCTGTGCCTCTTTGATATGAACCACTTTTTGTCATAATAAAGATGCTTTGTGAACAACTAAATCTTACTTTATAGTTTTCTTAATAGCTGTATACTTCTCAAATTATTTGAAATTAAAGCCTTGGGTCGGGGTCATTAATAGCTCAGTCTCAGCACTGCTGTGTTTGACAGTGCTGTCCAGGGTGGGGCATCACAAAATAAGTGATAACGGTGCGACGGGTGAGGTTGTACATTCCGCCCCCCCCCACATAATTGTATTGCATTGTATTATGAGTATGTGTAATATGAACAGGATTGCAGGTTGTTGGGAACTACCAAATCACTACAACCATGCTGAATTTGAGTATACAGACCAGGAAAATCAAATCTTTATTGGGCCGCTTGGGAGCAGTGCAACAAGCTGTAAACAAAACATACACATTGATAGTAAGCAGCTGCTTATTTACAGATTCAGCAGACACAAGGCAACATCATTATCCAATTGTAGTGATATTTCTGTTATGTTCTGGGGTTTTAGTGCTCTTCTGGAAACAGCTGCTTGCTTTGGTTTAAGGTGATGCAATAACAGAATAGTTGGCTACAAGAAAACCTAAAAACTGACTTGTTAGATGCTGATATTTTCAGTAGAGCTGAGGGAAACTGCAGTCTAGTGAAATCCTCACAACCAGTGTCCACTTTAGAAATATTAGTTATATCAGCTCCAACTACAAGTTATAAATGGTCAATCACTAGTACTCTTATCTGTATAAAAAATCATACATAATTACAGCATTTCTCGAAGAATGCGTACTGTCTCAATGTAAGTTGGTATTGTCTCTGGCAATGGTACAGATGGATTTGGCAGCATTCCCAATTCTGCAGCAGACAGGGCCCGGGGCAGCTCCAACTCAGGAATGTGAACTCTGTCTGTCACAGGTGTCTGCGGCCCTCTCCAGTCTACTCTGAATTCATCATGTACCTGGAATTTAGGTGTAAAAGTGATCAATTTTAATTTCGGGCATGGGTACATATTTTGAAATAAGTTATAGGCACTATATGGATTAAAATAAAAAAATAATAACCTGACAAAAGTTTGTCCTGTTCCCATCTCTTGCTTTGCTCCACCACAGCTGCAGAGGGGATTGGTTTCTGGCGGTTCTTAAGGAGTGGTTGTTCCACGCTCTCTGAAATTGTTGCAGATGTGACTGGATATGCGGCATGTAACATCTATGTAAAGCATAGAGGTATGTCTCCTTGTCTGGTTTAAGCCAACCCTCAGCTTCCAGACGATGAAAAGTGGTATAGAAGAGATCAATGACATTTTCAAATACATCTCTCCACAACCGCTCAATTCTAAAAAAAAAAAAAAAAAAAAAACAGCTAGTTAAAAACATGAACAGGTCCGTTTCACCATTCACTTGTCATTGCCATTTTTCATTGACCCACTGCTGATAAGTAATAACAACGATTGGGTTATAACATTTTTAATTCCAACTATATATTATATAAAATTTAACGGACCACTGTGTGGTTGGCCCAGACTTCCCCCACCTTTTTGTTCTGTTTGGCCAGGCCTCCAGACTCTCATAGTTTTGGTCAATTCATGGCAAACTTTTGTAAATAAAATCTCTTTTGTTTAAAACTAATCCTCAGGATGGTGTCCTCTGTATATGTTGCTGATCACAAGGTTGAGCCAAAGGTTCCTTTTGTTGTGGCCGTAACAATTACTATAATGCTATCTAGAAACTCCACTAATCTAATTACTTTATTGGTGTGTCAAGCACCTCTGATTGTGGACACTTCTTCCAGCAATGTGAGAGTTGCTATTGAGTCCACGACTGGTCACCATGAAGCGTGCAACCAGAATGTTTTCCCCTCCCTTATCCGAGCGGACTCTAGAGGGGATACCATACTGCTCTACTGCAGACAGGAAACTCTCCAGGACAGTTTGGGCTCTGTTGTTGGTCGCTGCAGTCAGGTAAAGGATGAGCCGTGAAAACCCATCAATACCACCATGCACAACCACTCGCCATCTACAAATATGAAAAATAAGGTCCTTTTAAACCACTTTCTGGAAGAGGTAGCATTGAAACACACACAATGTGAAAACAAGATGTGGCAAAGTACAACATTTAGATTAAAGGAGACATATTATGGTGTTTTCCCAACAAGTAAACATATTATTTGAGTTCCAGAAAACATGTTTTTGAAGCTGTTTGCTGGAAATAGCTTTTAGGGGAAAAAAAATTGTCTACCGCTATTCCCCTCTGTTTCAGGATTTTTTTGCAAGCAACAGATCAAGTCAATTAAGAAGCACATTGCAATTTTAGAAAAAAATGATCAGATCAAGGTCTCAAACTCACTGTGCACCTACTGTGTATGAATTATGTGAAACAAATAAACATGCCATGCCTTATTGTTGATTATGGGGACCAATGTTTTGTCATTGTTGGGCCAGTGGTGTTTGAGACAATGCAGATTACACACAATACACAGGTAATCAAATAGGATAAAGGATTGCACTAATTGGCAGGGAACCTAAATAGTAAATAGTTTCACTGGTGAACATGTTGCTCTTCAGTAGTTAGAAACAAGTGAGATTCCTGAGTTGTTAAGAGTCCACACTACACATGCACTCACACCCTGACCCTCCTACCAAAAAAACACCATGATCTATATAGTCATCTCACTGCCATAAACAGAAGTTGTGAAAGCATTGCAACTGTTCTACTGTATAAGCTTATGGTGGCCATCGATATGCCAAAGGCTGTTGGGAGCTGGAACATAGTAACATCTTCGCGGTAAGGTTCGTAGTGACAGCCTGCACATCAGTACCCCTTGAGGATCCACACGTCTTAATGATGCCAGCACACGTCCCTCTATAAAAGAAGAGTTACATTAACACATGATGTAGCATACCTTGTCCACATTGAGATCATATTTGGACAGTTTATCAAAAATACAGTTGTATACATTACTTTCACAGTTCTTGGCCAACAAGAGCTTCACTAGATGCTTCTTCGACATCAACTTCCATTTCTCTGCTTTCCATTATTGAAAAGGGTCGTAAAGAGTTCAGCGTTCGACGCGGGAAATCTCTGAAGTGCGAGGATATGCTAATCTGTATTTTCGACTGAATGCGCATGCTCAGTTCCTATGCTAATTAGTTAACGGTCGTCACTTCAGCGCATGCCCAGCTGGTGACATAGCCCCTTTAAACTTTAAAGGCATTCTGACTTCAAGATTATTAGCTATTATCTATAACAAGATTAAAAGGACAATATTTTTTGTTGAAAAAATATGTTGATCACTCTTCTGTCTGTGATCAATAACACAGTACAAATCAGTCAAGTGCTCATACTTTTGACAAAAAGTTGCCTTGATCTCAAGTGACCCAATATCATCTCGCAGCCAGCGCTGGGGTAATGGCGATGAATGTCAGACACAATCACGTCCAACTCCTCGTCACTGATACTGTTGTTCAAGTCATCTCGTCTGAGTGCACAGAAAGTTGCACACTATTAGAACCACAGTTAAAACAAAAAACAACAACTGTATATAAACAATTTTTAGTTAAATTTCTGCTGAAACTATTTTGTCAAGGTATTAAGTATGAAAATACAGTCAGCTGCTGAGAAATGTATCTCCTGAAGATTCCATAGCATTACATTTATCAGGACTTGAATGTAACGTTATATTTCAATATGTGCTTATATATGCTTCTCTCAGGATTTGCCATGTTGAATACGAACAAAGCGTACTCTAGTGACCAAGCCTAAAAAACAGGAAAGGTAGCTATCACCGCTTGTCCTATCTTTCCTCGGCCAGTGAAAATTATATAAAATTATATTTTCTAGCTAGCCAATGCTAACGCCATCTAGCGCTGTCACCCCATGCGGGTTGTCAGGGCTAGATGTCGTTAGCATTAGCTAGCTAGTCAACTAGAGGTTTCTTACCTTAATCCCCACAGGGCAATCCTGCGATGGAGAGTTTTCAAAGACACCCCAAAACATCTTGCAATCTCCCTGCGCGGGATTCCGAAGGAGATCTGCAGCTGTAACTGGTCTCTTTGTATGTCAAGTGAAGGGAAAAACGGTCTGTCTAGTTACTGGACCAGATGAAATGAGACGGAGAGGTAATGAAGTCTGTCGGCACGAGGACCTTGGATTTATTAAGTAAAGTGGCAACGGTTATACAGAGTCATAAGCGTGAGAAATCGAATATGTCTAAGTCCCTAATCAGCGCTGATGGTTCGTCCGGAGCTTCGCCTCCGTGGAAGGTCTGCTTCGGAAGAAGGTGAAGAGTCTCTGAGTGATACAGTCTTATGCTGTATCTCCTCGTGAAGAGGTGCGTGCGTTTGAGATGTGTGTGGTTCTGTGTGTTTTTACTTGACCTTGGCTCCCAGGCACTAGTGTATGCATGTATATCTTCTTGTGTTCCTCCTCACGGGGGAGAGCTTCAGAGCATCTCCTGTTGTGGTCCTCCCGTTCTTGAGGATGACTGGTGCATTGTCTGAGTGTCTACCATCTGCCGGGAGGAGAAATGGGACCCTGGCTCCGGCCCTGACCTGACTATATTCTCATGTATGTGTAGCATCTCCTGTTGTGGTCCTCCCGTTCTTGAGGATGACTGGTGCATTGTCTGAGTGTCTACCATCTGCCGGGAGGAGAAATGGGGCCCTGGCTCCGGCCCTGACCTGACTATATTCTCATGTATGTGTTATGTGTTAAAAGTTGACTATATTATAAGGTGACTGCCCTGTGATGTGCTCATTAAGCTAGGGTAGGAGTTAGCTATATTTATAATGTACATGTGATGTGCTCAGCAGGTTATTTTGCCCAACACAAGACAGGGCTGAATCTCTGAAATATTACCAATTTGGCGAATTAAATGCTCCACCTCATCAAACTTGGCCCGGACAGCGTCCCCTAAATGTCAGCTGGATGCTTCCAAGTTTTCCCTTAGCTGAAGCAGCCTCGTCAGAGCATATTCATAGTCAACTGGAACATTACCGTCGACATAGTCAGCCAAATTAATTATGGCATTTATTGTGTTATTCTGTGTTTCTTCCATTTAGTTCCATTTAAGTGCTTGAAAAAGAAACACCTTCTCCTTCCCACATCCATGTCATACGTCAGCATATGACATAGCAGGTGATAGCCAATCAGAAAGCTTGTTACATCCCATGGCTAATTTGCATTGCTTTACCAGTGCAAGGCCCAAAGTGTCACAGAAAGGCTAAATGGAGAGGCTAAAAGGAGAAGCTAAATGACTAAGCAAATCGAATAGCTAATAGGAAAAGGAAAAGCAGCGGGGACATGGAAATGCAAATTGTCAAGGAAATCGCCGTTTTAAATGACTGATTAAAATCTGTATTCCTAATCCAATTTGTGAATCCAGTTATTTATTTCTCTTTTTAAACTGCATTTTCAAATATATTTTTAAATTGCATAATTTATTTATGAATTCATTAATGATTTTTTAAATAATGTATTTATTGACTGTTTTAAGTTGTTTTTGTAAATCCCATTTTAAATTGAGCTACTTATGATGGATTAATATTTCATTTGTAAATATTTTTTATTATTCCTCTTTTTATTGCCCATTAAAATATCAAATGATGAATTACTTTGTATTTCTTTATGACTATTTCCGTGACACTTGTGGTCCTCCATACTTACAATGTTGATATTGCTCAAAACTAATGGACTTCACTTCCAAATGGTCGTGTATTGCTTAAATAAGCCTTTTGTATGCAAAGTAACACGTTTTCATTGAACGGAACTGAAATATAAAATGCTCTAGTTTTTATGTGTGCAAAATGCTTTTCAGAGCGAGAGAATCACTTTTCGACCAACAATGTGATTCTGACCTCACAATGTTGATTTTGCTCAAAACTAATGGACTTCACTTCCAAATGGTCGTGTATTGCTTAAATAAGCCTTTTGTATGCAAAGTAACACGTTTTCATTGAACGGAACTGAAATATAAAATGCTCTAGTTTGTATGTGTGCTAAATGCTTTTCAAAGCGAGAGAATCACTTTTTGACCAACAACGTGCTGCTGACCTTACAATGTTGATATTGCTCAAAACTAATGGACTTCACTTCCAAATCGTCGTGTATTGCTTAAATAACCCTTTTGTAAGCAAAATAACACGTTTGCATTGAACGGAACAGAAATATCAACTGTTCTAGTTTTTATGCGTGCAAAATGCTTTTCAGAGCGAGAGAATCACTTTTTGACCAACAATGTGATTCTGACGTTACAATGTTGATATTGCTCAAAACTAATGGACTTCACTTCCAAATGGTCGTGTATTGCTTAAATAACCCTTTTGTAAGCAAAATAACACGTTTGCATTGAACGGAACAGAAATATCAACTGTTCTAGTTTTTATGTGTGCAAAATGCTTTTCAGAGCGAGAGAATCAATTTTCGACCAACAATGTGATTCTGACCTCACAATGTTGATTTTGCTCAAAACTAATGGACTTCACTTCCAAATGGTCGTGTATTGCTTAAATAAGCCTTTTGTAAGCAAAGTAACACGTTTTCATTGAACGGAACAGAAATATCAACTGCTCTAGTTTGTATCTGTGCAAAATGCTTTTCAGAGCGAGAGAATCACTTTTTGACCAACAACGTGATTCTGACCTTACAATGTTGATATTGCTCAAAACTAATGGACTTCACTTCCAAATGGTCGTGTATTGCTTAAATAAGCCTTTTGTAAGCAAAGTAACACGTTTTCATTGAACGGAACAGAACTATCAACTGTTATAGTTTTTATGTGTGCAAAATGCTTTTCAGAGCGAGAGAATCACTTTTTGACCAACAACGTGATTCTCACCTTACAATGTTGATATTGCTCAAAACTAATGGAATTCACTCCCAAATGGTGGTTTATGCTTACATAACCCATTTGTAAGCATAATATCACGTTTGAAATTAAAGGAACATAAATATTCACTTGTCAAGTTTTTATGTGTGCAAAATGCTTTTCAGAGCGAGAGAAGCACTTTTTGACCAACAATGTGATTCTGACCTTACAATGTTGATATTGCTCAAAACTAATGGAATTCACTCCCAAATGGTGGTTTATGCTTACAAAACCCTTTTGTAAGCATAATAATACGTTTGCATTGAAAGGAATAGAACTATTCACTTGTCAAGTTTTTATGTGTGCAAAATGCTTTTCAGAGCGAGAGAATCACTTTTCGACCAAGAATGTGATTCTTACCTTACAATGTTGATATTGCTCAAAACTAATGGACTCCACTTCCAAATGGTCGTGTATTGCTTAAAAAACCCTTTTGTAAGCAAAATAACACGTTTGCATTGAACGGAAAAGAACTATCAACTGTTCTAGTTTTTATGTGTGCAAAATGCTTTTCATAGCGAGAGAATCACTTTTTGACCAACAACGTGATTCTGACCTTACAATGTTGATATTGCTCAAAACTAATGGACTTCACTTCCAAATGGTCGTGTATTGCTTAAATAAGCCTTTTGTATGCAAAGTAACACGTTTTCATTGAACGGAACTGAAATATAAAATGCTCTAGTTTGTATGTGTGCAAAATGCTTTTCAAAGCGAGAGAATCACTTTTTGACCAACAACGTGATGCTGACCTTACAATGTTGATATTGCTCAAAACTAATGGACTTCACTTCCAAATCGTCGTGTATTGCTTAAATAACCCTTTTGTAAGCAAAATAACACGTTTGCATTGAACGGAACAGAAATATCAACTGTTCTAGTTTTTATGCGTGCAAAATGCTTTTCAGAGCGAGAGAATCACTTTTTGACCAAGAATGTGATTCTGACGTTACAATGTTGATATTGCTCAAAACTAATGGACTTCACTTCCAAATGGTCGTGTATTGCTTAAAAAACCCTTTTTTAAGCAAAATAACACGTTTGCATTGAACGGAACAGAAATATCAACTGTTATAGTTTTTATGTGTGCAAAATGCTTTTCAGAGCGAGAGAATCACTTTTTGACCAACAACGTGATTCTCACCTTACAATGTTGATATTGCTCAAAACTAATGGAATTCACTCCCAAATGGTGGTTTATGCTTACATAACCCATTTGTAAGCATAATATCACGTTTGAAATGAAAGGAACATAAATATTCACTTGTCAAGTTTTTATGTGTGCAAAATGCTTTTCAGAGCGAGAGAAGCACTTTTTGACCAACAATGTGATTCTGACCTTACAATGTTGATATTGCTCAAAACTAATGGAATTCACTCCCAAATGGTGGTTTATGCTTACAAAACCCTTTTGTAAGCATAATAATACGTTTGCATTGAAAGGAATAGAACTATTCACTTGTCAAGTTTTTATGTGTGCAAAATGCTTTTCAGAGCGAGAGAATCACTTTTCGACCAAGAATGTGATTCTTACCTTACAATGTTGATATTGCTCAAAACTAATGGACTCCACTTCCAAATGGTCGTGTATTGCTTAAAAAACCCTTTTGTAAGCAAAATAACACGTTTGCATTGAACGGAAAAGAACTATCAACTGTTCTAGTTTTTATGTGTGCAAAATGCTTTTCATAGCGAGAGAATCACTTTTTGACCAACAACGTGATTCTGACCTTACAATGTTGATATTGCTCAAAACTAATGGACTTCACTTCCAAATGGTCGTGTATTGCTTAAATAAGCCTTTTGTATGCAAAGTAACACGTTTTCATTGAACGGAACTGAAATATAAAATGCTCTAGTTTGTATGTGTGCAAAATGCTTTTCAAAGCGAGAGAATCACTTTTTGACCAACAACGTGATGCTGACCTTACAATGTTGATATTGCTCAAAACTAATGGACTTCACTTCCAAATCGTCGTGTATTGCTTAAATAACCCTTTTGTAAGCAAAATAACACGTTTGCATTGAACGGAACAGAAATATCAACTGTTCTAGTTTTTATGCGTGCAAAATGCTTTTCAGAGCGAGAGAATCACTTTTTGACCAAGAATGTGATTCTGACGTTACAATGTTGATATTGCTCAAAACTAATGGACTTCACTTCCAAATGGTCGTGTATTGCTTAAAAAACCCTTTTTTAAGCAAAATAACACGTTTGCATTGAACGGAACAGAAATATCAACTGTTCTAGTTTTTATGTGTGCAAAATGCTTTTCAGAGCGAGAGAATCACTTTTCGACCAACAATGTGATTCTGACCTCACAATGTTGATTTTGCTCAAAACTAATGGACTTCACTTCCAAATGGTCGTGTATTGCTTAAATAAGCCTTTTGTATGCAAAGTAACACGTTTTCATTGAACGGAACTGAAATATAAAATGCTCTAGTTTGTATGTGTGCAAAATGCTTTTCAGAGCGAGAGAATCAATTTTCGACCAACAACGTGATTCTGACCTCACAATGTTGATTTTGCTCAAAACTAATGGACTTCACTTCCAAATGGTCGTGTATTGCTTAAATAAGCCTTTTGTAAGCAAAGTAACACGTTTTCATTGAACGGAACAGAACTATCAACTGTTATAGTTTTTATGTGTGCAAAATGCTTTTCAGAGCGAGAGAATCACTTTTTGACCAACAACGTGATTCTCACCTTACAATGTTGATATTGCTCAAAACTAATGGAATTCACTCCCAAATGGTGGTTTATGCTTACATAACCCATTTGTAAGCATAATATCACGTTTGAAATGAAAGGAACATAAATATTCACTTGTCAAGTTTTTATGTGTGCAAAATGCTTTTCAGAGCGGAGAAGCACTTTTTGACCAACAATGTGATTCTGACCTTACAATGTTGATATTGCTCAAAACTAATGGAATTCACTCCCAAATGGTGGTTTATGCTTACATAACCCTTTTGTAAGCATAATAAAACGTTTGCATTGAAAGGAATAGAACTATTCACTTGTCAAGTTTTTATGTGTGCAAAATGCTTTTCAGAGCGAGAGAAGCACTTTTTGACCAACAACGTGATTCTGACCTTACAATGTTGATATTGCTCAAAACTGATGGAATTCACTCCAAAATGGTGGTTTATGCTTAAATAACCCATTTGTAAGCATAATAACACGTTTGCATTGAAAGAAACAGAACTATTCACTTTTCTAGTTTTTATGTGTGCAAAATGCTTTTCAGAGCGAGAGAAGCACTTTTTGACCAACAATGCGATTCTGACCTTACAATGTTGATATTGCTCAAAACTGATGGAATTCACTCCCAAATGGTGGTTTATGCTTAAATAACCCTTTTGTAAGCATAATAACACGTTTGCATTGAAAGGAACAGAACTATCAACTGTTATAGTTTTTATGTGTGCAAAATGCTTTTCAGAGCGAGAGAATAACTTTTTGACCAACAACGTGATTCTCACCTTACAATGTTGATATTGCTCAAAACTAATGGAATTCACTCCCAAATGGTGGTTTATGCTTACATAACCCATTTGTAAGCATAATATCACGTTTGAAATGAAAGGAACATAAATATTCACTTGTCAAGTTTTTATGTGTGCAAAATGCTTTTCAGAGCGAGAGAAGCACTTTTTGACCAACAATGTGATTCTGACCTTACAATGTTGATATTGCTCAAAACTAATGGAATTCACTCCCAAATGGTGGTTTATGCTTACAAAACCCTTTTGTAAGCATAATAATACGTTTGCATTGAAAGGAATAGAACTATTCACTTGTCAAGTTTTTATGTGTGCAAAATGCTTTTCAGAGCGAGAGAATCACTTTTCGACCAAGAATGTGATTCTTACCTTACAATGTTGATATTGCTCAAAACTAATGGACTCCACTTCCAAATGGTCGTGTATTGCTTAAAAAACCCTTTTGTAAGCAAAATAACACGTTTGCATTGAACGGAAAAGAACTATCAACTGTTCTAGTTTTTATGTGTGCAAAATGCTTTTCATAGCGAGAGAATCACTTTTTGACCAACAACGTGATTCTGACCTTACAATGTTGATATTGCTCAAAACTAATGGACTTCACTTCCAAATGGTCGTGTATTGCTTAAATAAGCCTTTTGTATGCAAAGTAAAACGTTTTCATTGAACGGAACTGAAATATAAAATGCTCTAGTTTGTATGTGTGCAAAATGCTTTTCAAAGCGAGAGAATCACTTTTTGACCAACAACGTGATGCTGACCTTACAATGTTGATATTGCTCAAAACTAATGGACTTCACTTCCAAATCGTCGTGTATTGCTTAAATAACCCTTTTGTAAGCAAAATAACACGTTTGCATTGAACGGAACAGAAATATCAACTGTTCTAGTTTTTATGCGTGCAAAATGCTTTTCAGAGCGAGAGAATCACTTTTTGACCAAGAATGTGATTCTGACGTTACAATGTTGATATTGCTCAAAACTAATGGACTTCACTTCCAAATGGTCGTGTATTGCTTAAAAAACCCTTTTTTAAGCAAAATAACACGTTTGCATTGAACGGAACAGAAATATCAACTGTTCTAGTTTTTATGTGTGCAAAATGCTTTTCAGAGCGAGAGAATCACTTTTCGACCAACAATGTGATTCTGACCTCACAATGTTGATTTTGCTCAAAACTAATGGACTTCACTTCCAAATGGTCGTGTATTGCTTAAATAAGCCTTTTGTATGCAAAGTAACACGTTTTCATTGAACGGAACTGAAATATAAAATGCTCTAGTTTGTATGTGTGCAAAATGCTTTTCAGAGCGAGAGAATCACTTTTTGACCAACAACGTGATGCTGACCTTACAATGTTGATATTGCTCAAAACTAATGGACTTCACTTCCAAATCGTCGTGTATTGCTTAAATAACCCTTTTATAAGCAAAATAACACGTTTGCATTGAACGGAACAGAAATATCAACTGTTCTAGTTTTTATGCGTGCAAAATGCTTTTCAGAGCGAGAGAATCACTTTTTGACCAACAATATGATTCTGACGTTACAATGTTGATATTGCTCAAAACTAATGGACTTCACTTCCAAATGGTCGTGTATTGCTTAAATAACCCTTTTGTAAGCAAAATAACACGTTTGCATTGAACGGAACAGAAATATCAACTGTTCTAGTTTTTATGTGTGCAAAATGCTTTTCAGAGCGAGAGAATCAATTTTCGACCAACAACGTGATTCTGACCTCACAATGTTGATTTTGCTCAAAACTAATGGACTTCACTTCCAAATGGTCGTGTATTGCTTAAATAAGCCTTTTGTAAGCAAAGTAACACGTTTTCATTGAACGGAACAGAACTATCAACTGTTATAGTTTTTATGTGTGCAAAATGCTTTTCAGAGCGAGAGAATCACTTTTTGACCAACAACGTGATTCTCACCTTACAATGTTGATATTGCTCAAAACTAATGGAATTCACTCCCAAATGGTGGTTTATGCTTACATAACCCATTTGTAAGCATAATATCACGTTTGAAATGAAAGGAACATAAATATTCACTTGTCAAGTTTTTATGTGTGCAAAATGCTTTTCAGAGCGGAGAAGCACTTTTTGACCAACAATGTGATTCTGACCTTACAATGTTGATATTGCTCAAAACTAATGGAATTCACTCCCAAATGGTGGTTTATGCTTACATAACCCTTTTGTAAGCATAATAATACGTTTGCATTGAAAGGAATAGAACTGTTCACTTGTCAAGTTTTTATGTGTGCAAAATGCTTTTCAGAGCGAGAGAAGCACTTTTTGACCAACAATGTGATTCTGACCTTACAATGTTGATATTGCTCAAAACTGATGGAATTCACTCCAAAATGGTGGTTTATGCTTAAATAACCCATTTGTAAGCATAATAACACGTTTGCATTGAAAGAAACAGAACTATTCACTTTTCTAGTTTTTATGTGTGCAAAATGCTTTTCAGAGCGAGAGAAGCACTTTTTGACCAACAATGCGATTCTGACCTTACAATGTTGATATTGCTCAAAACTGATGGAATTCACTCCCAAATGGTGGTTTATGCTTAAATAACCCTTTTGTAAGCATAATAACACGTTTGCATTGAAAGGAACAGAACTATTCACTTTTCTAGTTTTTATGTGTGCAAAATGCTTTTCAGAGCGAGAGAAGCACTTTTTGACCAACAATGTGATTCTGACCTTACAATGTTGATATTGCTCAAAACTAATGGAATTCACTCCCAAATGGTGGTTTATGCTTACATAACCCATTTGTAAGCATAATAACACGTTTGCATTGAAAGGAACAGAACTATTCACTTTTCAAGTTTTTATGTGTGCAAAACGCATTTCAGAGCGAGAGAAGCACTTTCTAACCAACAATGCGATTCTGACCTTACAACGTTGATATTGCTCAAAACTGATGGAATTCACTTCCAAATGGTGGTTTATGCTTAAATAACCCTTTTGTAAGCACAATATCACGTTTGAAATGAAAGGAACATAAATATTCAATTGTCAAGTTTTTATGTGTGCAAAATGCTTTTCAGAGCGAGAGAAGCACTTTTTGACCAACAATGTGATTCTGACCTTACAATGTTGATATTGCTCAAAACTAATGGAATTCCCTTCCAAATGGTGGTGTATGCTTAAATAACCCATTTGTAAGCATAATAACACGTTTGCATTGAAAGAAACAGAACTATTCACTTTTCTAGTTTTTATGTGTGCAAAATGCTTTTCAGAGCGGAGAAGCACTTTTTGACCAACAATGTGATTCTGACCTTACAATGTTGATATTGCTCAAAACTAATGGAATTCACTCCCAAATGGTGGTTTATGCTTACATAACCCTTTTGTAAGCATAATAATACGTTTGCATTGAAAGGAATAGAACTATTCACTTGTCAAGTTTTTATGTGTGCAAAATGCTTTTCAGAGCGAGAGAAGCACTTTTTGACCAACAATGTGATTCTGACCTTACAATGTTGATATTGCTCAAAACTGATGGAATTCACTCCAAAATGGTGGTTTATGCTTAAATAACCCATTTGTAAGCATAATAACACGTTTGCATTGAAAGAAACAGAACTATTCACTTTTCTAGTTTTTATGTGTGCAAAATGCTTTTCAGAGCGAGAGAAGCACTTTTTGACCAACAATGCGATTCTGACCTTACAATGTTGATATTGCTCAAAACTGATGGAATTCACTCCCAAATGGTGGTTTATGCTTAAATAACCTTTTTGTAAGCATAATAACACGTTTGCATTGAAAGGAACAGAACTATTCACTTTTCTAGTTTTTATGTGTGCAAAATGCTTTTCAGAGCGAGAGAAGCACTTTTTGACCAACAATGTGATTCTGACCTTACAATGTTGATATTGCTCAAAACTAATGGAATTCACTCCCAAATGGTGGTTTATGCTTAAATAACCCTTTTGTAAGCACAATATCACGTTTGAAATGAAAGGAACATAAATATTCACTTGTCAAGTTTTTATGTGTGCAAAATGCTTTTCAGAGCGAGAGAAGCACTTTTTGACCAACAATGTGATTCTGACCTTACAATGTTGATATTGCTCAAAACTAATGGAATTCCCTTCCAAATGGTGGTGTATGCTTAAATAACCCATTTGTAAGCATAATAACACGTTTGCATTGAAAGAAACAGAACTATTCACTTTTCTAGTTTTTATGTGTGCAAAATGCTTTTCAGAGCGAGAGAAGCACTTTTTGACCAACAATGCGATTCTGACCTTACAATGTTGATATTGCTCAAAACTGATGGAATTCACTTCCAAATGGTGGTTTATGCTTAAATAACCCTTTTGTAAGCATAATAACACGTTTGAATTGAAAGAAACAGAAATATTCACTTTTCTAGTTTTTATGTGTGCAAAATATTTTTCAGAGCGAGAGAAGCACTTTTTGACCAACAATGCGATTCTGACCTTACAATGTTGATATTGCTCAAAACTAATGGAATTCACTCCCAAATGGTGGTTTATGCTTACATAACCCATTTGTAAGCATAATAACACGTTTACATTGAAAGGAACAGAACTATTCACTTTTCTAGTTTTTATATGTGCAAAATGCTTTTCAGAGCGAGAGAAGCACTTTTTGACCAACAATGTGATTCTGACCTTACAATGTTGATATTGCTCAAAACTGATGGAATTCACTCCCAAATGGTGGTTTATGCTTAAATAACCCATTTGTAAGCATAATAACACGTTTGCATTGAAAGGAACAGAACTATTCACTTTTCTAGTTTTTATGTGTGCAAAATGCTTTTCAGAGCGAGAGAAGCACTTTTTGACCAACAATGCAATTCTTACCTTACAATGTTGATATTGCTCAAAACTGATGGAATTCACTTCCAAATGGTGGTTTATGCTTAAATAACCCATTTGTAAGCATAATATCACGTTTGCATTAAAAGTAACAGAAATATTCACTTGTCAAGTTTTTATGTGTGCAAAATGCTTTTCAGAGCGAGAGAAGCACTTTTTGACCAACAATGTGATTCTGACCTTACAATGTTGATATTGCTCAAAACTGATGGAATTCACTCCAAAATGGTGGTTTATGCTTAAATAACCCATTTGTAAGCATAATAACACGTTTGCATTGAAAGAAACAGAACTATTCACTTTTCTAGTTTTTATGTGTGCAAAATGCTTTTCAGAGCGAGAGAAGCACTTTTTGACCAACAATGCGATTCTGACCTTACAATGTTGATATTGCTCAAAACTGATGAAATTCACTCCCAAATGGTGGTTTATGATTAAATAACCTTTTTGTAAGCATAATAACACGTTTGCATTGAAAGGAACAGAACTATTCACTTTTCTAGTTTTTATGTGTGCAAAATGCTTTTCAGAGCGAGGGAAGCACTTTTTGACCAACAATGTGATTCTGACCTTACAATGTTGATATTGCTCAAAACTGATGGAATTCACTCCCAAATGGTGGTTTATGCTTAAATAACGCATTTGTAAGCATAATAACACGTTTGCATTGAAAGGAACAGAACTATTCACTTTTCTAGTTTTTATGTGTGCAAAATGCTTTTCAGAGCGAGAGAAGCACTTTTTGACCAACAATGTGATTCTTACCTTACAATGTTGATATTGCTCAAAACTAATGGACTTCACTTCCAAATGGTCGTGTATTGCTTAAAAAACCCTTTTGCAAGCAAAATAACACGTTTGCATTGAACGGAAAAGAACTATCAACTGTTCTAGTTTTTATGTGTGCAAAATGCTTTTCATAGCGAGAGAATCACTTTTTGACCAACAACGTGATTCTGACCTTACAATGTTGATATTGCTCAAAACTAATGGACTTCACTTCCAAATGGTCGTGTATTGCTTAAATAAGCCTTTTGTATGCAAAGTAACACGTTTTCATTGAACGGAACTGAAATATAAAATGCTCTAGTTTGTATGTGTGCAAAATGCTTTTCAAAGCGAGAGAATCACTTTTTGACCAACAACGTGATGCTGACCTTACAATGTTGATATTGCTCAAAACGAATGGACTTCACTTCCAAATCGTCGTGTATTGCTTAAATAACCCTTTTTGTAAGCAAAATAACACGTTTGCATTGAACGGAACAGAAATATCAACTGTTCTAGTTTTTATGCGTGCAAAATGCTTTTCAGAGCGAGAGAATCACTTTTTGACCAACAATGTGATTCTGACGTTACAATGTTGATATTGCTCAAAACTAATGGACTTCACTTCCAAATGGTCGTGTATTGCTTAAATAACCCTTTTGTAAGCAAAATAACACGTTTGCATTGAACGGAACAGAAATATCAACTGTTCTAGTTCTTATGTGTGCAAAATGCTTTTCAGAGCGAGAGAATCACTTTTCGACCAACAATGTGATTCTGACCTCACAATGTTGATTTTGCTCAAAACTAATGGACTTCACTTCCAAATGGTCGTGTATTGCTTAAATAACCAATTTGTAAGCATAATAACACGTTTGCATTGAAAGGAACAGAACTATTCACTTTTCTAGTTTTTATGTGTGCAAAATGCTTTTCAGAGCGAGAGAAGCACTTTTTGACCAACAATGCGATTCTTACCTTACAATGTTGATATTGCTCAAAACTGATGGAATTCACTTCCAAATGGTGGTTTATGCTTAAATAACCCATTTGTAAGCATAATATCACGTTTGCATTAAAAGTAACAGAAATATTCACTTGTCAAGTTTTTATGTGTGCAAAATGCTTTTCAGAGCGAGAGAAGCACTTTTTGACCAACAATGTGATTCTGACCTTACAATGTTGATATTGCTCAAAACTGATGGAATTCACTCCAAAATGGTGGTTTATGCTTAAATAACCCATTTGTAAGCATAATAACACGTTTGCATTGAAAGAAACAGAACTATTCACTTTTCTAGTTTTTATGTGTGCAAAATGCTTTTCAGAGCGAGAGAAGCACTTTTTGACCAACAATGCGATTCTGACCTTACAATGTTGATATTGCTCAAAACTGATGGAATTCACTCCCAAATGGTGGTTTATGCTTAAATAACCCTTTTGTAAGCATAATAACACGTTTGCATTGAAAGGAACAGAACTATCAACTGTTATAGTTTTTATGTGTGCAAAATGCTTTTCAGAGCGAGAGAATCACTTTTTGACCAACAACGTGATTCTCACCTTACAATGTTGATATTGCTCAAAACTAATGGAATTCACTCCCAAATGGTGGTTTATGCTTACATAACCCATTTGTAAGCATAATATCACGTTTGAAATGAAAGGAACATAAATATTCACTTGTCAAGTTTTTATGTGTGCAAAATGCTTTTCAGAGCGAGAGAAGCACTTTTTGACCAACAATGTGATTCTGACCTTACAATGTTGATATTGCTCAAAACTAATGGAATTCACTCCCAAATGGTGGTTTATGCTTACAAAACCCTTTTGTAAGCATAATAATACGTTTGCATTGAAAGGAATAGAACTATTCACTTGTCAAGTTTTTATGTGTGCAAAATGCTTTTCAGAGCGAGAGAATCACTTTTCGACCAAGAATGTGATTCTTACCTTACAATGTTGATATTGCTCAAAACTAATGGACTCCACTTCCAAATGGTCGTGTATTGCTTAAAAAACCCTTTTGTAAGCAAAATAACACGTTTGCATTGAACGGAAAAGAACTATCAACTGTTCTAGTTTTTATGTGTGCAAAATGCTTTTCATAGCGAGAGAATCACTTTTTGACCAACAACGTGATTCTGACCTTACAATGTTGATATTGCTCAAAACTAATGGACTTCACTTCCAAATGGTCGTGTATTGCTTAAATAAGCCTTTTGTATGCAAAGTAAAACGTTTTCATTGAACGGAACTGAAATATAAAATGCTCTAGTTTGTATGTGTGCAAAATGCTTTTCAAAGCGAGAGAATCACTTTTTGACCAACAACGTGATGCTGACCTTACAATGTTGATATTGCTCAAAACTAATGGACTTCACTTCCAAATCGTCGTGTATTGCTTAAATAACCCTTTTGTAAGCAAAATAACACGTTTGCATTGAACGGAACAGAAATATCAACTGTTCTAGTTTTTATGCGTGCAAAATGCTTTTCAGAGCGAGAGAATCACTTTTTGACCAAGAATGTGATTCTGACGTTACAATGTTGATATTGCTCAAAACTAATGGACTTCACTTCCAAATGGTCGTGTATTGCTTAAAAAACCCTTTTTTAAGCAAAATAACACGTTTGCATTGAACGGAACAGAAATATCAACTGTTCTAGTTTTTATGTGTGCAAAATGCTTTTCAGAGCGAGAGAATCACTTTTCGACCAACAATGTGATTCTGACCTCACAATGTTGATTTTGCTCAAAACTAATGGACTTCACTTCCAAATGGTCGTGTATTGCTTAAATAAGCCTTTTGTATGCAAAGTAACACGTTTTCATTGAACGGAACTGAAATATAAAATGCTCTAGTTTGTATGTGTGCAAAATGCTTTTCAGAGCGAGAGAATCACTTTTTGACCAACAACGTGATGCTGACCTTACAATGTTGATATTGCTCAAAACTAATGGACTTCACTTCCAAATCGTCGTGTATTGCTTAAATAACCCTTTTATAAGCAAAATAACACGTTTGCATTGAACGGAACAGAAATATCAACTGTTCTAGTTTTTATGCGTGCAAAATGCTTTTCAGAGCGAGAGAATCACTTTTTGACCAACAATATGATTCTGACGTTACAATGTTGATATTGCTCAAAACTAATGGACTTCACTTCCAAATGGTCGTGTATTGCTTAAATAACCCTTTTGTAAGCAAAATAACACGTTTGCATTGAACGGAACAGAAATATCAACTGTTCTAGTTTTTATGTGTGCAAAATGCTTTTCAGAGCGAGAGAATCAATTTTCGACCAACAACGTGATTCTGACCTCACAATGTTGATTTTGCTCAAAACTAATGGACTTCACTTCCAAATGGTCGTGTATTGCTTAAATAAGCCTTTTGTAAGCAAAGTAACACGTTTTCATTGAACGGAACAGAACTATCAACTGTTATAGTTTTTATGTGTGCAAAATGCTTTTCAGAGCGAGAGAATCACTTTTTGACCAACAACGTGATTCTCACCTTACAATGTTGATATTGCTCAAAACTAATGGAATTCACTCCCAAATGGTGGTTTATGCTTACATAACCCATTTGTAAGCATAATATCACGTTTGAAATGAAAGGAACATAAATATTCACTTGTCAAGTTTTTATGTGTGCAAAATGCTTTTCAGAGCGGAGAAGCACTTTTTGACCAACAATGTGATTCTGACCTTACAATGTTGATATTGCTCAAAACTAATGGAATTCACTCCCAAATGGTGGTTTATGCTTACATAACCCTTTTGTAAGCATAATAATACGTTTGCATTGAAAGGAATATAACTATTCACTTGTCAAGTTTTTATGTGTGCAAAATGCTTTTCAGAGCGAGAGAAGCACTTTTTGACCAACAATGTGATTCTGACCTTACAATGTTGATATTGCTCAAAACTGATGGAATTCACTCCAAAATGGTGGTTTATGCTTAAATAACCCATTTGTAAGCATAATAACACGTTTGCATTGAAAGAAACAGAACTATTCACTTTTCTAGTTTTTATGCGTGCAAAATGCTTTTCAGAGCGAGAGAATCACTTTTTGACCAACAATGTGATTCTGACGTTACAATGTTGATATTGCTCAAAACTAATGGACTTCACTTCCAAATGGTCGTGTATTGCTTAAATAACCCTTTTGTAAGCAAAATAACACGTTTGCATTGAACGGAACAGAAATATCAACTGTTCTAGTTCTTATGTGTGCAAAATGCTTTTCAGAGCGAGAGAATCACTTTTCGACCAACAATGTGATTCTGACCTCACAATGTTGATTTTGCTCAAAACTAATGGACTTCACTTCCAAATGGTCGTGTATTGCTTAAATAACCCATTTGTAAGCATAATAACACGTTTGCATTGAAAGGAACAGAACTATTCACTTTTCTAGTTTTTATGTGTGCAAAATGCTTTTCAGAGCGAGAGAAGCACTTTTTGACCAACAATGCGATTCTTACCTTACAATGTTGATATTGCTCAAAACTGATGGAATTCACTTCCAAATGGTGGTTTATGCTTAAATAACCCATTTGTAAGCATAATATCACGTTTGCATTAAAAGTAACAGAAATATTCACTTGTCAAGTTTTTATGTGTGCAAAATGCTTTTCAGAGCGAGAGAAGCACTTTTTGACCAACAATGTGATTCTGACCTTACAATGTTGATATTGCTCAAAACTGATGGAATTCACTCCAAAATGGTGGTTTATGCTTAAATAACCCATTTGTAAGCATAATAACACGTTTGCATTGAAAGAAACAGAACTATTCACTTTTCTAGTTTTTATGTGTGCAAAATGCTTTTCAGAGCGAGAGAAGCACTTTTTGACCAACAATGCGATTCTGACCTTACAATGTTGATATTGCTCAAAACTGATGGAATTCACTCCCAAATGGTGGTTTATGCTTAAATAACCCTTTTGTAAGCATAATAACACGTTTGCATTGAAAGGAACAGAACTATCAACTGTTATAGTTTTTATGTGTGCAAAATGCTTTTCAGAGCGAGAGAATCACTTTTTGACCAACAACGTGATTCTCACCTTACAATGTTGATATTGCTCAAAACTAATGGAATTCACTCCCAAATGGTGGTTTATGCTTACATAACCCATTTGTAAGCATAATATCACGTTTGAAATGAAAGGAACATAAATATTCACTTGTCAAGTTTTTATGTGTGCAAAATGCTTTTCAGAGCGAGAGAAGCACTTTTTGACCAACAATGTGATTCTGACCTTACAATGTTGATATTGCTCAAAACTAATGGAATTCACTCCCAAATGGTGGTTTATGCTTACAAAACCCTTTTGTAAGCATAATAATACGTTTGCATTGAAAGGAATAGAACTATTCACTTGTCAAGTTTTTATGTGTGCAAAATGCTTTTCAGAGCGAGAGAATCACTTTTCGACCAAGAATGTGATTCTTACCTTACAATGTTGATATTGCTCAAAACTAATGGACTCCACTTCCAAATGGTCGTGTATTGCTTAAAAAACCCTTTTGTAAGCAAAATAACACGTTTGCATTGAACGGAAAAGAACTATCAACTGTTCTAGTTTTTATGTGTGCAAAATGCTTTTCATAGCGAGAGAATCACTTTTTGACCAACAACGTGATTCTGACCTTACAATGTTGATATTGCTCAAAACTAATGGACTTCACTTCCAAATGGTCGTGTATTGCTTAAATAAGCCTTTTGTATGCAAAGTAAAACGTTTTCATTGAACGGAACTGAAATATAAAATGCTCTAGTTTGTATGTGTGCAAAATGCTTTTCAAAGCGAGAGAATCACTTTTTGACCAACAACGTGATGCTGACCTTACAATGTTGATATTGCTCAAAACTAATGGACTTCACTTCCAAATCGTCGTGTATTGCTTAAATAACCCTTTTGTAAGCAAAATAACACGTTTGCATTGAACGGAACAGAAATATCAACTGTTCTAGTTTTTATGCGTGCAAAATGCTTTTCAGAGCGAGAGAATCACTTTTTGACCAAGAATGTGATTCTGACGTTACAATGTTGATATTGCTCAAAACTAATGGACTTCACTTCCAAATGGTCGTGTATTGCTTAAAAAACCCTTTTTTAAGCAAAATAACACGTTTGCATTGAACGGAACAGAAATATCAACTGTTCTAGTTTTTATGTGTGCAAAATGCTTTTCAGAGCGAGAGAATCACTTTTCGACCAACAATGTGATTCTGACCTCACAATGTTGATTTTGCTCAAAACTAATGGACTTCACTTCCAAATCGTCGTGTATTGCTTAAATAACCCTTTTATAAGCAAAATAACACGTTTGCATTGAACGGAACAGAAATATCAACTGTTCTAGTTTTTATGCGTGCAAAATGCTTTTCAGAGCGAGAGAATCACTTTTTGACCAACAATATGATTCTGACGTTACAATGTTGATATTGCTCAAAACTAATGGACTTCACTTCCAAATGGTCGTGTATTGCTTAAATAACCCTTTTGTAAGCAAAATAACACGTTTGCATTGAACGGAACAGAAATATCAACTGTTCTAGTTTTTATGTGTGCAAAATGCTTTTCAGAGCGAGAGAATCAATTTTCGACCAACAACGTGATTCTGACCTCACAATGTTGATTTTGCTCAAAACTAATGGACTTCACTTCCAAATGGTCGTGTATTGCTTAAATAAGCCTTTTGTAAGCAAAGTAACACGTTTTCATTGAACGGAACAGAACTATCAACTGTTATAGTTTTTATGTGTGCAAAATGCTTTTCAGAGCGAGAGAATCACTTTTTGACCAACAACGTGATTCTCACCTTACAATGTTGATATTGCTCAAAACTAATGGAATTCACTCCCAAATGGTGGTTTATGCTTACATAACCCATTTGTAAGCATAATATCACGTTTGAAATGAAAGGAACATAAATATTCACTTGTCAAGTTTTTATGTGTGCAAAATGCTTTTCAGAGCGGAGAAGCACTTTTTGACCAACAATGTGATTCTGACCTTACAATGTTGATATTGCTCAAAACTAATGGAATTCACTCCCAAATGGTGGTTTATGCTTACATAACCCTTTTGTAAGCATAATAATACGTTTGCATTGAAAGGAATAGAACTATTCACTTGTCAAGTTTTTATGTGTGCAAAATGCTTTTCAGAGCGAGAGAAGCACTTTTTGACCAACAATGTGATTCTGACCTTACAATGTTGATATTGCTCAAAACTGATGGAATTCACTCCAAAATGGTGGTTTATGCTTAAATAACCCATTTGTAAGCATAATAACACGTTTGCATTGAAAGAAACAGAACTATTCACTTTTCTAGTTTTTATGTGTGCAAAATGCTTTTCAGAGCGAGAGAAGCACTTTTTGACCAACAATGCGATTCTGACCTTACAATGTTGATATTGCTCAAAACTGATGGAATTCACTCCCAAATGGTGGTTTATGCTTAAATAACCCTTTTGTAAGCATAATAACACGTTTGCATTGAAAGGAACAGAACTATTCACTTTTCTAGTTTTTATGTGTGCAAAATGCTTTTCAGAGCGAGAGAAGCACTTTTTGACCAACAATGTGATTCTGACCTTACAATGTTGATATTGCTCAAAACTAATGGAATTCACTCCCAAATGGTGGTTTATGCTTACATAACCCATTTGTAAGCATAATAACACGTTTGCATTGAAAGGAACAGAACTATTCACTTTTCAAGTTTTTATGTGTGCAAAACGCATTTCAGAGCGAGAGAAGCACTTTCTAACCAACAATGCGATTCTGACCTTACAACGTTGATATTGCTCAAAACTGATGGAATTCACTTCCAAATGGTGGTTTATGCTTAAATAACCCTTTTGTAAGCACAATATCACGTTTGAAATGAAAGGAACATAAATATTCAATTGTCAAGTTTTTATGTGTGCAAAATGCTTTTCAGAGCGAGAGAAGCACTTTTTGACCAACAATGTGATTCTGACCTTACAATGTTGATATTGCTCAAAACTAATGGAATTCCCTTCCAAATGGTGGTGTATGCTTAAATAACCCATTTGTAAGCATGATAACACGTTTGCATTGAAAGAAACAGAACTATTCACTTTTCTAGTTTTTATGTGTGCAAAATGCTTTTCAGAGCGGAGAAGCACTTTTTGACCAACAATGTGATTCTGACCTTACAATGTTGATATTGCTCAAAACTAATGGAATTCACTCCCAAATGGTGGTTTATGCTTACATAACCCATTTGTAAGCATAATAACACGTTTGCATTGAAAGGAACAGAACTATTCACTTGTCAAGTTTTTATGTGTGCAAAATGCTTTTCAGAGCGAGAGAAGCACTTTTTGACCAACAATGTGATTCTGACCTTACAATGTTGATATTGCTCAAAACTAATGGAATTCACTCCCAAATGGTCGTGTATTGCTTAAAAAACCCTTTTGTAAGCAAAATAACACGTTTGCATTGAACGGAAAAGAACTATCAACTGTTCTAGTTTTTATGTGTGCAAAATGCTTTTCATAGCGAGAGAATCACTTTTTGACCAACAACGTGATTCTGACCTTACAATGTTGATATTGCTCAAAACTAATGGACTTCACTTCCAAATGGTCGTGTATTGCTTAAATAAGCCTTTTGTATGCAAAGTAAAACGTTTTCATTGAACGGAACTGAAATATAAAATGCTCTAGTTTGTATGTGTGCAAAATGCTTTTCAAAGCGAGAGAATCACTTTTTGACCAACAACGTGATGCTGACCTTACAATGTTGATATTGCTCAAAACTAATGGACTTCACTTCCAAATCGTCGTGTATTGCTTAAATAACCCTTTTGTAAGCAAAATAACACGTTTGCATTGAACGGAACAGAAATATCAACTGTTCTAGTTTTTATGCGTGCAAAATGCTTTTCAGAGCGAGAGAATCACTTTTTGACCAAGAATGTGATTCTGACGTTACAATGTTGATATTGCTCAAAACTAATGGACTTCACTTCCAAATGGTCGTGTATTGCTTAAAAAACCCTTTTTTAAGCAAAATAACACGTTCGCATTGAACGGAACAGAAATATCAACTGTTCTAGTTTTTATGTGTGCAAAATGCTTTTCAGAGCGAGAGAATCACTTTTCGACCAACAATGTGATTCTGACCTCACAATGTTGATTTTGCTCAAAACTAATGGACTTCACTTCCAAATCGTCGTGTATTGCTTAAATAACCCTTTTATAAGCAAAATAACACGTTTGCATTGAACGGAACAGAAATATCAACTGTTCTAGTTTTTATGAGTGCAAAATGCTTTTCAGAGCGAGAGAATCACTTTTTGACCAACAATATGATTCTGACGTTACAATGTTGATATTGCTCAAAACTAATGGACTTCACTTCCAAATGGTCGTGTATTGCTTAAATAACCCTTTTGTAAGCAAAATAACACGTTTGCATTGAACGGAACAGAAATATCAACTGTTCTAGTTTTTATGTGTGCAAAATGCTTTTCAGAGCGAGAGAATCAATTTTCGACCAACAACGTGATTCTGACCTCACAATGTTGATTTTGCTCAAAACTAATGGACTTCACTTCCAAATGGTCGTGTATTGCTTAAATAAGCCTTTTGTAAGCAAAGTAACACGTTTTCATTGAACGGAACAGAACTATCAACTGTTATAGTTTTTATGTGTGCAAAATGCTTTTCAGAGCGAGAGAATCACTTTTTGACCAACAACGTGATTCTCACCTTACAATGTTGATATTGCTCAAAACTAATGGAATTCACTCCCAAATGGTGGTTTATGCTTACATAACCCATTTGTAAGCATAATATCACGTTTGAAATGAAAGGAACATAAATATTCACTTGTCAAGTTTTTATGTGTGCAAAATGCTTTTCAGAGCGGAGAAGCACTTTTTGACCAACAACGTGATTCTGACCTTACAATGTTGATATTGCTCAAAACTAATGGAATTCACTCCCAAATGGTGGTTTATGCTTACATAACCCTTTTGTAAGCATAATAATACGTTTGCATTGAAAGGAATAGAACTATTCACTTGTCAAGTTTTTATGTGTGCAAAATGCTTTTCAGAGCGAGAGAAGCACTTTTTGACCAACAATGTGATTCTGACCTTACAATGTTGATATTGCTCAAAACTGATGGAATTCACTCCAAAATGGTGGTTTATGCTTAAATAACCCATTTGTAAGCATAATAACACGTTTGCATTGAAAGAAACAGAACTATTCACTTTTCTAGTTTTTATGTGTGCAAAATGCTTTTCAGAGCGAGAGAAGCACTTTTTGACCAACAATGCGATTCTGACCTTACAATGTTGATATTGCTCAAAACTGATGGAATTCACTCCCAAATGGTGGTTTATGCTTAAATAACCCATTTGTAAGCATAATAACACGTTTGCATTGAAAGGAACAGAACTATTCACTTTTCTAGTTTTTATGTGTGCAAAATGCTTTTCAGAGCGAGAGAAGCACTTTTTGACCAACAATGTGATTCTGACCTTACAATGTTGATATTGCTCAAAACTAATGGAATTCACTCCCAAATGGTGGTTTATGCTTACATAACCCATTTGTAAGCATAATAACACGTTTGCATTGAAAGGAACAGAACTATTCACTTTTCAAGTTTTTATGTGTGCAAAACGCATTTCAGAGCGAGAGAAGCACTTTCTAACCAACAATGCGATTCTGACCTTACAACGTTGATATTGCTCAAAACTGATGGAATTCACTTCCAAATGGTGGTTTATGCTTAAATAACCCTTTTGTAAGCACAATATCACGTTTGAAATGAAAGGAACATAAATATTCAATTGTCAAGTTTTTATGTGTGCAAAATGCTTTTCAGAGCGAGAGAAGCACTTTTTGACCAACAATGTGATTCTGACCTTACAATGTTGATATTGCTCAAAACTAATGGAATTCCCTTCCAAATGGTGGTGTATGCTTAAATAACCCATTTGTAAGCATAATAACACGTTTGCATTGAAAGAAACAGAACTATTCACTTTTCTAGTTTTTATGTGTGCAAAATGCTTTTCAGAGCGGAGAAGCACTTTTTGACCAACAATGTGATTCTGACCTTACAATGTTGATATTGCTCAAAACTAATGGAATTCACTCCCAAATGGTGGTTTATGCTTACATAACCCTTTTGTAAGCATAATAATACGTTTGCATTGAAAGGAATAGAACTATTCACTTGTCAAGTTTTTATGTGTGCAAAATGCTTTTCAGAGCGAGAGAAGCACTTTTTGACCAACAATGTGATTCTGACCTTACAATGTTGATATTGCTCAAAACTAATGGAATTCACTCCCAAATGGTGGTTTATGCTTACATAACCCATTTGTAAGCATAATAACACGTTTGCATTGAAAGGAACAGAACTATTCACTTTTCAAGTTTTTATGTGTGCAAAACGCATTTCAGAGCGAGAGAAGCACTTTCTAACCAACAATGCGATTCTGACCTTACAACGTTGATATTGCTCAAAACTGATGGAATTCACTTCCAAATGGTGGTTTATGCTTAAATAACCCTTTTGTAAGCACAATATCACGTTTGAAATGAAAGGAACATAAATATTCACTTGTCAAGTTTTTATGTGTGCAAAATGCTTTTCAGAGCGAGAGAAGCACTTTTTGACCAACAATGTGATTCTGACCTTACAATGTTGATATTGCTCAAAACTAATGGAATTCACTCCCAAATGGTGGTTTATGCTTACATAACCCATTTGTAAGCATAATAACACGTTTACATTGAAAGGAACAGAACTATTCACTTTTCTAGTTTTTATGTGTGCAAAATGCTTTTCAGAGCGAGAGAAGCACTTTTTGACCAACAATGCGATTCTGACCTTACAATGTTGATATTGCTCAAAACTGATGGAATTCACTTCCAAATGGTGGTTTATGCTTAAATAACCCTTTTGTAAGCATAATAACACGTTTGAATTGAAAGAAACAGAAATATTCACTTTTCTAGTTTTTATGTGTGCAAAATATTTTTCAGAGCGAGAGAAGCACTTTTTGACCAACAATGCGATTCTGACCTTACAATGTTGATATTGCTCAAAACTAATGGAATTCACTCCCAAATGGTGGTTTATGCTTACATAACCCATTTGTAAGCATAATAACACGTTTACATTGAAAGGAACAGAACTATTCACTTTTCTAGTTTTTATATGTGCAAAATGCTTTTCAGAGCGAGAGAAGCACTTTTTGACCAACAATGTGATTCTGACCTTACAATGTTGATATTGCTCAAAACTGATGGAATTCACTCCCAAATGGTGGTTTATGCTTAAATAACCCATTTGTAAGCATAATAACACGTTTGCATTGAAAGGAACAGAACTATTCACTTTTCTAGTTTTTATGTGTGCAAAATGCTTTTCAGAGCGAGAGAAGCACTTTTTGACCAACAATGCAATTCTTACCTTACAATGTTGATATTGCTCAAAACTGATGGAATTCACTTCCAAATGGTGGTTTATGCTTAAATAACCCATTTGTAAGCATAATATCACGTTTGCATTAAAAGTAACAGAAATATTCACTTGTCAAGTTTTTATGTGTGCAAAATGCTTTTCAGAGCGAGAGAAGCACTTTTTGACCAACAATGTGATTCTGACCTTACAATGTTGATATTGCTCAAAACTGATGGAATTCACTCCAAAATGGTGGTTTATGCTTAAATAACCCATTTGTAAGCATAATAACACGTTTGCATTGAAAGAAACAGAACTATTCACTTTTCTAGTTTTTATGTGTGCAAAATGCTTTTCAGAGCGAGAGAAGCACTTTTTGACCAACAATGCGATTCTGACCTTACAATGTTGATATTGCTCAAAACTGATGAAATTCACTCCCAAATGGTGGTTTATGATTAAATAACCTTTTTGTAAGCATAATAACACGTTTGCATTGAAAGGAACAGAACTATTCACTTTTCTAGTTTTTATGTGTGCAAAATGCTTTTCAGAGCGAGGGAAGCACTTTTTGACCAACAATGTGATTCTGACCTTACAATGTTGATATTGCTCAAAACTGATGGAATTCACTCCCAAATGGTGGTTTATGCTTAAATAACGCATTTGTAAGCATAATAACACGTTTGCATTGAAAGGAACAGAACTATTCACTTTTCTAGTTTTTATGTGTGCAAAATGCTTTTCAGAGCGAGAGAAGCACTTTTTGACCAACAATGTGATTCTTACCTTACAATGTTGATATTGCTCAAAACTAATGGACTTCACTTCCAAATGGTCGTGTATTGCTTAAAAAACCCTTTTGCAAGCAAAATAACACGTTTGCATTGAACGGAAAAGAACTATCAACTGTTCTAGTTTTTATGTGTGCAAAATGCTTTTCATAGCGAGAGAATCACTTTTTGACCAACAACGTGATTCTGACCTTACAATGTTGATATTGCTCAAAACTAATGGACTTCACTTCCAAATGGTCGTGTATTGCTTAAATAAGCCTTTTGTATGCAAAGTAACACGTTTTCATTGAACGGAACTGAAATATAAAATGCTCTAGTTTGTATGTGTGCAAAATGCTTTTCAAAGCGAGAGAATCACTTTTTGACCAACAACGTGATGCTGACCTTACAATGTTGATATTGCTCAAAACGAATGGACTTCACTTCCAAATCGTCGTGTATTGCTTAAATAACCCTTTTTGTAAGCAAAATAACACGTTTGCATTGAACGGAACAGAAATATCAACTGTTCTAGTTTTTATGCGTGCAAAATGCTTTTCAGAGCGAGAGAATCACTTTTTGACCAACAATGTGATTCTGACGTTACAATGTTGATATTGCTCAAAACTAATGGACTTCACTTCCAAATGGTCGTGTATTGCTTAAATAACCCTTTTGTAAGCAAAATAACACGTTTGCATTGAACGGAACAGAAATATCAACTGTTCTAGTTCTTATGTGTGCAAAATGCTTTTCAGAGCGAGAGAATCACTTTTCGACCAACAATGTGATTCTGACCTCACAATGTTGATTTTGCTCAAAACTAATGGACTTCACTTCCAAATGGTCGTGTATTGCTTAAATAACCCATTTGTAAGCATAATAACACGTTTGCATTGAAAGGAACAGAACTATTCACTTTTCTAGTTTTTATGTGTGCAAAATGCTTTTCAGAGCGAGAGAAGCACTTTTTGACCAACAATGCGATTCTTACCTTACAATGTTGATATTGCTCAAAACTGATGGAATTCACTTCCAAATGGTGGTTTATGCTTAAATAACCCATTTGTAAGCATAATATCACGTTTGCATTAAAAGTAACAGAAATATTCACTTGTCAAGTTTTTATGTGTGCAAAATGCTTTTCAGAGCGAGAGAAGCACTTTTTGACCAACAATGTGATTCTGACCTTACAATGTTGATATTGCTCAAAACTGATGGAATTCACTCCAAAATGGTGGTTTATGCTTAAATAACCCATTTGTAAGCATAATAACACGTTTGCATTGAAAGAAACAGAACTATTCACTTTTCTAGTTTTTATGTGTGCAAAATGCTTTTCAGAGCGAGAGAAGCACTTTTTGACCAACAATGCGATTCTGACCTTACAATGTTGATATTGCTCAAAACTGATGAAATTCACTCCCAAATGGTGGTTTATGATTAAATAACCTTTTTGTAAGCATAATAACACGTTTGCATTGAAAGGAACAGAACTATTCACTTTTCTAGTTTTTATGTGTGCAAAATGCTTTTCAGAGCGAGGGAAGCACTTTTTGACCAACAATGTGATTCTGACCTTACAATGTTGATATTGCTCAAAACTGATGGAATTCACTCCCAAATGGTGGTTTATGCTTAAATAACGCATTTGTAAGCATAATAACACGTTTGCATTGAAAGGAACAGAACTATTCACTTTTCTAGTTTTTATGTGTGCAAAATGCTTTTCAGAGCGAGAGAAGCACTTTTTGACCAACATTGTGATTCTTACCTTACAATGTTGATATTGCTCAAAACTAATGGACTTCACTTCCAAATGGTCGTGTATTGCTTAAAAAACCCTTTTGCAAGCAAAATAACACGTTTGCATTGAACGGAAAAGAACTATCAACTGTTCTAGTTTTTATGTGTGCAAAATGCTTTTCATAGCGAGAGAATCACTTTTTGACCAACAACGTGATTCTGACCTTACAATGTTGATATTGCTCAAAACTAATGGACTTCACTTCCAAATGGTCGTGTATTGCTTAAATAAGCCTTTTGTATGCAAAGTAACACGTTTTCATTGAACGGAACTGAAATATAAAATGCTCTAGTTTGTATGTGTGCAAAATGCTTTTCAAAGCGAGAGAATCACTTTTTGACCAACAACGTGATGCTGACCTTACAATGTTGATATTGCTCAAAACGAATGGACTTCACTTCCAAATCGTCGTGTATTGCTTAAATAACCCTTTTTGTAAGCAAAATAACACGTTTGCATTGAACGGAACAGAAATATCAACTGTTCTAGTTTTTATGCGTGCAAAATGCTTTTCAGAGCGAGAGAATCACTTTTTGACCAACAATGTGATTCTGACGTTACAATGTTGATATTGCTCAAAACTAATGGACTTCACTTCCAAATGGTCGTGTATTGCTTAAATAACCCTTTTGTAAGCAAAATAACACGTTTGCATTGAACGGAACAGAAATATCAACTGTTCTAGTTCTTATGTGTGCAAAATGCTTTTCAGAGCGAGAGAATCACTTTTCGACCAACAATGTGATTCTGACCTCACAATGTTGATTTTGCTCAAAACTAATGGACTTCACTTCCAAATGGTCGTGTATTGCTTAAATAACCCATTTGTAAGCATAATAACACGTTTGCATTGAAAGGAACAGAACTATTCACTTTTCTAGTTTTTATGTGTGCAAAATGCTTTTCAGAGCGAGAGAAGCACTTTTTGACCAACAATGCGATTCTTACCTTACAATGTTGATATTGCTCAAAACTGATGGAATTCACTTCCAAATGGTGGTTTATGCTTAAATAACCCATTTGTAAGCATAATATCACGTTTGCATTAAAAGTAACAGAAATATTCACTTGTCAAGTTTTTATGTGTGCAAAATGCTTTTCAGAGCGAGAGAAGCACTTTTTGACCAACAATGTGATTCTGACCTTACAATGTTGATATTGCTCAAAACTGATGGAATTCACTCCAAAATGGTGGTTTATGCTTAAATAACCCATTTGTAAGCATAATAACACGTTTGCATTGAAAGAAACAGAACTATTCACTTTTCTAGTTTTTATGTGTGCAAAATGCTTTTCAGAGCGAGAGAAGCACTTTTTGACCAACAATGCGATTCTGACCTTACAATGTTGATATTGCTCAAAACTGATGAAATTCACTCCCAAATGGTGGTTTATGATTAAATAACCTTTTTGTAAGCATAATAACACGTTTGCATTGAAAGGAACAGAACTATTCACTTTTCTAGTTTTTATGTGTGCAAAATGCTTTTCAGAGCGAGGGAAGCACTTTTTGACCAACAATGCGATTCTGACCTTACAATGTTGATATTGCTCAAAACTGATGGAATTCACTCCCAAATGGTGGTTTATGCTTAAATAACGCATTTGTAAGCATAATAACACGTTTGCATTGAAAGGAACAGAACTATTCACTTTTCTAGTTTTTATGTGTGCAAAATGCTTTTCAGAGCGAGAGAAGCACTTTTTGACCAACAATGTGATTCTTACCTTACAATGTTGATATTGCTCAAAACTAATGGACTTCACTTCCAAATGGTCGTGTATTGCTTAAAAAACCCTTTTGTAAGCAAAATAACACGTTTGCATTGAACGGAAAAGAACTATCAACTGTTCTAGTTTTTATGTGTGCGAAATGCTTTTCATAGCGAGAGAATCACTTTTTGACCAACAACGTGATTCTGACCTTACAATGTTGATATTGCTCAAAACTAATGGACTTCACTTCCAAATGGTCATGTATTGCTTAAATAAGCCTTTTGTATGCAAAGTAACACGTTTTCATTGAACAGAACTGAAATATAAAATGCTCTAGTTTGTATGTGTGCAAAATGCTTTTCAAAGCGAGAGAATCACTTTTTGACCAACAACGTGATGCTGACCTTACAATGTTGATATTGCTCAAAACTAATGGACTTCACTTCCAAATGGTCGTGTATTGCTTAAATAACCCTTTTGTAAGCAAAAGAACACGTTTGCATTGAACGGAACAGAAATATCAACTGTTCTAGTTTTTATGCGTGCAAAATGCTTTTCAGAGCGAGAGAATCACTTTTTGACCAACAATGTGATTCTGACGTTACAATGTTGATATTGCTCAAAACTAATGGACTTCACTTCCAAATGGTCGTGTATTGCTTAAATAACCCTTTTGTAAGCAAAATAACACGTTTGCATTGAACGGAACAGAAATATCAACTGTTCTAGTTCTTATGTGTGCAAAATGCTTTTCAGAGCGAGAGAATCACTTTTCGACCAACAATGTGATTCTGACCTCACAATGTTGATTTTGCTCAAAACTAATGGACTTCACTTCCAAATGGTCGTGTATTGCTTAAATAAGCCTTTTGTAAGCAAAGTAACATGTTTTCATTGAACGGAACAGAACTATCAACTGTTAAAGTTTTTATGTGTGCAAAATGCTTTTCAGAGCGAGAGAATCACTTTTTGACCAACAACGTGATTCTCACCTTACAATGTTGATATTGCTCAAAACTAATGGAATTCACTCCCAAATGGTGGTTTATGCTTACATAACCCTTTTGTAAGCATAATAATACGTTTGCATTGAAAGGAATAGAACTATTCACTTGTCAAGTTTTTATGTGTGCAAAATGCTTTTCAGAGCGAGAGAAGCACTTTTTGACCAACAATGTGATTCTGACCTTACAATGTTGATATTGCTCAAAACTGATGGAATTCACTCCAAAATGGTGGTTTATGCTTAAATAACCCATTTGTAAGCATAATAACACGTTTGCATTGAAAGAAACAGAACTATTCACTTTTCTAGTTTTTATGTGTGCAAAATGCTTTTCAGAGCGAGAGAAGCACTTTTTGACCAACAATGCGATTCTGACCTTACAATGTTGATATTGCTCAAAACTGATGGAATTCACTTCCAAATGGTGGTTTATGCTTAAATAACCCATTTGTAAGCATAATATCACGTTTGCATTAAAAGTAACAGAAATATTCACTTGTCAAGTTTTTATGTGTGCAAAATGCTTTTCAGAGCGAGAGAAGCACTTTTTGACCAACAATGTGATTCTGACCTTACAATGTTGATATTGCTCAAAAGTGATGGAATTCACTCCAAAATGGTGGTTTATGCTTAAATAACCCATTTGTAAGCATAATAACACGTTTGCATTGAAAGAAACAGAACTATTCACTTTTCTAGTTTTTATGTGTGCAAAATGCTTTTCAGAGCGAGAGAAGCACTTTTTGACCAACAATGCGATTCTGACCTTACAATGTTGATATTGCTCAAAACTGATGAAATTCACTCCCAAATGGTGGTTTATGATTAAATAACCTTTTTGTAAGCATAATAACACGTTTGCATTGAAAGGAACAGAACTATTCACTTTTCTAGTTTTTATGTGTGCAAAATGCTTTTCAGAGCGAGGGAAGCACTTTTTGACCAACAATGTGATTCTGACCTTACAATGTTGATATTGCTCAAAACTGATGGAATTCACTCCCAAATGGTGGTTTATGCTTAAATAACGCATTTGTAAGCATAATAACACGTTTGCATTGAAAGGAACAGAACTATTCACTTTTCTAGTTTTTATGTGTGCAAAATGCTTTTCAGAGCGAGAGAAGCACTTTTTGACCAACAATGTGATTCTTACCTTACAATGTTGATATTGCTCAAAACTAATGGACTTCACTTCCAAATGGTCGTGTATTGCTTAAAAAACCCTTTTGTAAGCAAAATAACACGTTTGCATTGAACGGAAAAGAACTATCAACTGTTCTAGTTTTTATGTGTGCGAAATGCTTTTCATAGCGAGAGAATCACTTTTTGACCAACAACGTGATTCTGACCTTACAATGTTGATATTGCTCAAAACTAATGGACTTCACTTCCAAATGGTCATGTATTGCTTAAATAAGCCTTTTGTATGCAAAGTAACACGTTTTCATTGAACAGAACTGAAATATAAAATGCTCTAGTTTGTATGTGTGCAAAATGCTTTTCAAAGCGAGAGAATCACTTTTTGACCAACAACGTGATGCTGACCTTACAATGTTGATATTGCTCAAAACTAATGGACTTCACTTCCAAATGGTCGTGTATTGCTTAAATAACCCTTTTGTAAGCAAAAGAACACGTTTGCATTGAACGGAACAGAAATATCAACTGTTCTAGTTTTTATGCGTGCAAAATGCTTTTCAGAGCGAGAGAATCACTTTTTGACCAACAATGTGATTCTGACGTTACAATGTTGATATTGCTCAAAACTAATGGACTTTTCCAAATGGTCGTGTATTGCTTAAATAACCCTTTTGTAAGCAAAATAACACGTTTGCATTGAACGGAACAGAAATATCAACTGTTCTAGTTCTTATGTGTGCAAAATGCTTTTCAGAGCGAGAGAATCACTTTTCGACCAACAATGTGATTCTGACCTCACAATGTTGATTTTGCTCAAAACTAATGGACTTCACTTCCAAATGGTCGTGTATTGCTTAAATAAGCCTTTTGTAAGCAAAGTAACACGTTTTCATTGAACGGAACAGAACTATCAACTGTTAAAGTTTTTATGTGTGCAAAATGCTTTTCAGAGCGAGAGAATCACTTTTTGACCAACAACGTGATTCTCACCTTACAATGTTGATATTGCTCAAAACTAATGGAATTCACTCCCAAATGGTGGTTTATGCTTACATAACCCTTTTGTAAGCATAATAATACGTTTGCATTGAAAGGAATAGAACTATTCACTTGTCAAGTTTTTATGTGTGCAAAATGCTTTTCAGAGCGAGAGAAGCACTTTTTGACCAACAATGTGATTCTGACCTTACAATGTTGATATTGCTCAAAACTGATGGAATTCACTCCAAAATGGTGGTTTATGCTTAAATAACCCATTTGTAAGCATAATAACACGTTTGCATTGAAAGAAACAGAACTATTCACTTTTCTAGTTTTTATGTGTGCAAAATGCTTTTCAGAGCGAGAGAAGCACTTTTTGACCAACAATGCGATTCTGACCTTACAATGTTGATATTGCTCAAAACTGATGGAATTCACTCCCAAATGGTGGTTTATGCTTAAAAAACGCATTTGTAAGCATAATAACACGTTTGCATTGAAAGGAACAGAACTATTCACTTTTCTAGTTTTTATGTGTGCAAAATGCTTTTCAGAGCGAGAGAAGCACTTTTTGACCAACAATGTGATTCTTACCTTACAATGTTGATATTGCTCAAAACTAATGGACTTCACTTCCAAATGGTCGTGTATTGCTTAAAAAACCCTTTTGTAAGCAAAATAACACGTTTGCATTGAACGGAAAAGAACTATCAACTGTTCTAGTTTTTATGTGTGCAAAATGCTTTTCATAGCGAGAGAATCACTTTTTGACCAACAACGTGATTCTGACCTTACAATGTTGATATTGCTCAAAACTAATGGACTTCACTTCCAAATGGTCGTGTATTGCTTAAATAAGCCTTTTGTATGCAAAGTAACACGTTTTCATTGAACGGAACTGAAATATAAAATGCTCTAGTTTGTATGTGTGCAAAATGCTTTTCAAAGCGAGAGAATCACTTTTTGACCAACAACGTGATGCTGACCTTACAATGTTGATATTGCTCAAAACTAATGGACTTCACTTCCAAATCGTCGTGTATTGCTTAAATAACCCTTTTGTAAGCAAAATAACACGTTTGCATTGAACGGAACAGAAACATCAACTGTTCTAGTTTTTATGCGTGCAAAATGCTTTTCAGAGCGAGAGAATCACTTTTTGACCAACAATGTGATTCTGACGTTACAATGTTGATATTGCTCAAAACTAATGGACTTCACTTCCAAATGGTCGTGTATTGCTTAAATAACCCTTTTGTAAGCAAAATAACACGTTTGCATTGAACGGAACAGAAATATCAACTGTTCTAGTTCTTATGTGTGCAAAATGCTTTTCAGAGCGAGAGAATCACTTTTCGACCAACAATGTGATTCTGACCTCACAATGTTGATTTTGCTCAAAACTAATGGACTTCACTTCCAAATGGTCGTGTATTGCTTAAATAAGCCTTTTGTAAGCAAAGTAACACGTTTTCATTGAACGGAACAGAACTATCAACTGTTAAAGTTTTTATGTGTGCAAAATGCTTTTCAGAGCGAGAGAATCACTTTTTGACCAACAACGTGATTCTCACCTTACAATGTTGATATTGCTCAAAACTAATGGAATTCACTCCCAAATGGTGGTTTATGCTTACATAACCCTTTTGTAAGCATAATAATACGTTTGCATTGAAAGGAATAGAACTATTCACTTGTCAAGTTTTTATGTGTGCAAAATGCTTTTCAGAGCGAGAGAAGCACTTTTTGACCAACAATGTGATTCTGACCTTACAATGTTGATATTGCTCAAAACTGATGGAATTCACTCCAAAATGGTGGTTTATGCTTAAATAACCCATTTGTAAGCATAATAACACGTTTGCATTGAAAGAAACAGAACTATTCACTTTTCTAGTTTTTATGTGTGCAAAATGCTTTTCAGAGCGAGAGAAGCACTTTTTGACCAACAATGCGATTCTGACCTTACAATGTTGATATTGCTCAAAACTGATGGAATTCACTCCCAAATGGTGGTTTATGCTTAAAAAACGCATTTGTAAGCATAATAACACGTTTGCATTGAAAGGAACAGAACTATTCACTTTTCTAGTTTTTATGTGTGCAAAATGCTTTTCAGAGCGAGAGAAGCACTTTTTGACCAACAATGTGATTCTTACCTTACAATGTTGATATTGCTCAAAACTAATGGACTTCACTTCCAAATGGTCGTGTATTGCTTAAAAAACCCTTTTGTAAGCAAAATAACACGTTTGCATTGAACGGAAAAGAACTATCAACTGTTCTAGTTTTTTTGTGTGCAAAATGCTTTTCATAGCGAGAGAATCACTTTTTGACCAACAACGTGATTCTGACCTTACAATGTTGATATTGCTCAAAACTAATGGACTTCACTTCCAAATGGTCGTGTATTGCTTAAATAAGCCTTTTGTATGCAAAGTAACACGTTTTCATTGAACGGAACTGAAATATAAAATGCTCTAGTTTGTATGTGTGCAAAATGCTTTTCAAAGCGAGAGAATCACTTTTTGACCAACAACGTGATGCTGACCTTACAATGTTGATATTGCTCAAAACTAATGGACTTCACTTCCAAATGGTCGTGTATTGCTTAAATAACCCTTTTGTAAGCAAAAGAACACGTTTGCATTGAACGGAACAGAAATATCAACTGTTCTAGTTTTTATGCGTGCAAAATGCTTTTCAGAGCGAGAGAATCACTTTTTGACCAACAATGTGATTCTGACGTTACAATGTTGATATTGCTCAAAACTAATGGACTTCACTTCCAAATGGTCGTGTATTGCTTAAATAACCCTTTTGTAAGCAAAATAACACGTTTGCATTGAACGGAACAGAAATATCAACTGTTCTAGTTCTTATGTGTGCAAAATGCTTTTCAGAGCGAGAGAATCACTTTTCGACCAACAATGTGATTCTGACCTCACAATGTTGATTTTGCTCAAAACTAATGGACTTCACTTCCAAATGGTCGTGTATTGCTTAAATAAGCCTTTTGTAAGCAAAGTAACACGTTTTCATTGAACGGAACAGAACTATCAACTGTTAAAGTTTTTATGTGTGCAAAATGCTTTTCAGAGCGAGAGAATCACTTTTTGACCAACAACGTGATTCTCACCTTACAATGTTGATATTGCTCAAAACTAATGGAATTCACTCCCAAATGGTGGTTTATGCTTACATAACCCATTTGTAAGCATAATATCAAGTTTGAAATGAAAGGAACATAATTATTCACTTGTCAAGTTTTTATGTGTGCAAAATGCTTTTCAGAGCCAGAGAAGCACTTTTTGACCAACAATGTGATTCTGACCTTACAATGTTGATATTGCTCAAAACTAATGGAATTCACTCCCAAATGGTGGTTTATGCTTACATAACCCTTTTGTAAGCATAATAATACGTTTGCATTGAAAGGAATAGAACTATTCACTTGTCAAGTTTTTATGTGTGCAAAATGCTTTTCAGAGCGAGAGAAGCACTTTTTGACCAACAATGTGATTCTGACCTTACAATGTTGATATTGCTCAAAACTGATGGAATTCACTCCAAAATGGTGGTTTATGCTTAAATAACCCATTTGTAAGCATAATAACACGTTTGCATTGAAAGAAACAGAACTATTCACTTTTCTAGTTTTTATGTGTGCAAAATGCTTTTCAGAGCGAGAGAAGCACTTTTTGACCAACAATGCAATTCTGACCTTACAATGTTGATATTGCTCAAAACGGATGGAATTCACTCCCAAATGGTGGTTTATGATTAAATAACCTTTTTGTAAGCATAATAACACGTTTGCATTGAAAGGAACAGAACTATTCACTTTTCTAGTTTTTATGTGTGCAAAATGCTTTTCAGAGCGAGAGAAGCACTTTTTGACCAACAATGTGATTCTGACCTTACAATGTTGATATTGCTCAAAACTAATGGAATTCACTCCCAAATGGTGGTTTATGCTGACATAACCCATTTGTAAGCATAATAACACGTTTGCATTGAAAGGAACAGAACTATTCACTTTTCAAGTTTTTATGTGTGCAAAACGCATTTCAGAGCGAGAGAAGCACTTTCTGACCAACAATGCGATTCTGACCTTACAACGTTGATATTGCTCAAAACTGATGGAATTCACTTCCAAATGGTGGTTTATGCTTCAATAACCCTTTTGTAAGCACAATATCACGTTTGAAATGAAAGGAACATAAATATTCACTTGTCAAGTTTTTATGTGTGCAAAATGCTTTTCAGAGCGAGAGAAGCACTTTTTGACCAACAATGTGATTCTGTACTTACAATGTTGATATTGCTCAAAACTAATGGAATCCACTCCCAAATGGTGGTTTATGCTTAAATAACCCATTTGTAACCATCAAAACACGTTTGAATCGAAAGAAACAGAGATATTCACTTGTCAAGTTTTTATGCGTGCAAAATGCTTTTCAGAGCGAGAGAAGCACTTTTTGACCAACAATGCGATTCTAACCTTACAATGTTGATATTGCTCAAAACTAATGGAATTCACTCCCAAATGGTGGTTTATGCTTAAATAACCCTTTTGTAAGCATAATAACACGTTTGAATTGAAAGAAACAGAACTATTCACTTTTATAGTTTTTATGTGTGCAAAATGCTTTTCAGAGCGAGAGAAGCACTTTTTGACCAACAATGTGATTCTGAACTTACAATATTGATATTGCTCAAAACGAATGGAATTCACTCCCAAATGGTGGTTCATGCTTAAATAACCCTTTTGTAACCATAAAAACACGTTTGAGTTGAAAGAAACAGAAATATTCACTTGTCAAGTTTTTATGCGTGCAAAATGCTTTTCAGAGCGAGAGAAGCACTTTTTGACCAACAATGTGATTCTGAACTTACAATGTTGATATTGCTCAAAACTAATGGAATCCACTCCCAAATGGTGGTTTATGCTTAAATAACCCATTTGTAACCATCAAAACACGTTTGAATCGAAAGTAACAGAAATATTCACTTTCTAGTTTTTATGTGTGCAAAATGCTTTTCAGAGCGAGAGAAGCACTTTTTGACCAACAATGTGATTCTGACCTTTGAATGTTGATATTGCTCAAAACTAATGGAATTCACTCCCAAATGGTGGTTTATGCTTAAATAACCCTTTTGTAAGCATAATAACACGTTTGAATTGAAAGGAACAGAACTATTCACTTTTCTAGTTTTTATGTGTGCAAAATGCTTTTCAGAGCGAAAGAAGCACTTTTTGACCAACAATGTGATTCTGAACTTACAATGTTGATATTGCTCAAAACTAATGGAATCCACTCCCAAATGGTGGTTTATGCTTAAATAACCCTTTTGTAACCATAAAAACACGTTTGAGTTGAAAGAAACAGAAATATTCACTTGTCAAGTTTTTATGCGTGCAAAATGCTTTTCAGAGCGAGAGAAGCACTTTTTGACCAACAATGTGATTCTGACCTTTCAATGTTGATATTGCTCAAAACTAATGGAATTCACTCCCAAATGGTGGTTTATGCTTAAATAACCCATTTGTAACCATCAAAACACGTTTGAATCGAAAGAAACAGAAATATTCACTTGTCAAGTTTTTATGCGTGCAAAATGCTTTTCAGAGCGAGAGAAGCACTTTTTGACCAACAATGCGATTCTAACCTTACAATGTTGATATTGCTCAAAACTAATGGAATTCACTCCCAAATGGTGGTTTATGCTTAAATAACCCTTTTGTAAGCATAATAACACGTTTCCATTGAAAGTAACAGAAATATTCACTTTTCTAGTTTTTATGTGTGCAAAATGCTTTTCAGAGCGAGAGAAGCACTTTTTGACCAACAATGTGATTCTGACCTTTGAATGTTGATATTGCTCAAAACTAATGGAATTCACTCCCAAATGGTGGTTTATGCTTAAATAACCCTTTTGTAAGCATAATAACACGTTTGAATTGAAAGGAACAGAACTATTCACTTTTCTAGTTTTTATGTGTGCAAAATGCTTTTCAGAGCGAGAGAAGCACTTTTTGACCAACAATGTGATTCTGAACTTACAATGTTGATATTGCTCAAAACTGATGGAATTCACTCCAAAATGGTGGTTTATGCTTAAATAACCCATTTGTAAGCATAATAACACGTTTGCATTGAAAGAAACAGAACTATTCACTTTTCTAGTTTTTATGTGTGCAAAATGCTTTTCAGAGCGAGAGAAGCACTTTTTGACCAACAATGCGATTCTGACCTTACAATGTTGATATTGCTCAAAACGGATGGAATTCACTCCCAAATGGTGGTTTATGATTAAATAACCTTTTTGTAAGCATAATAACACGTTTGCATTGAAAGGAACAGAAGTATTCACTTTTCTAGTTTTTATGTGTGCAAAATGCTTTTCAGAGCGAGAGAAGCACTTTTTGACCAACAATGTGATTCTGACCTTACAATGTTGATATTGCTCAAAACTAATGGACTTCACTTCCAAATGGTCGTGTATTGCTTAAATAACCCTTTTGTAAGCAAAATAACACGTTTGCATTGAACGGAACAGAAATATCAACTGTTCTAGTTTTTATGTGTGCAAAATGCTTTTCAGAGCGAGAGAATCACTTTTCGACCAACAATGTGATTCTGACCTCACAATGTTGATTTTGCTCAAAACTAATGGACTTCACTTCCAAATGGTCGTGAATTGCTTAAATAAGCCTTTTGTATGCAAAGTAACACGTTTTCATTGAACGGAACTGAAATATAAAATGCTCTAGTTTGTATGTGTGCAAAATGCTTTTCAAAGCGAGAGAATCACTTTTTGACCAACAATGTGATGCTGACCTTACAATGTTGATATTGCTCAAAACTAATGGACTTCACTTCCAAATCGTCGTGTATTGCTTAAATAACCCTTATGTAAGCAAAATAACACGTTTGCATTGAACGGAACAGAAATATCAACTGTTCTAGTTTTTATGCGTGCAAAATGCTTTTCAGAGCGAGAGAATCACTTTTTGACCAACAATGTGATTCTGACGTTACCATGTTGATATTGCTCAAAACTAATGGACTTCACTTCCAAATGGTCGTGTATTGCTTAAATAACCCTTTTGTAAGCAAAATAACACGTTTGCATTGAACGGAACAGAAATATCAACTGTTCTAGTTTTTATGTGTGCAAAATGCTTTTCAGAGCGAGAGAATCACTTTTCGACCAACAATGTGATTCTGACCTCACAATGCTGATTTTGCTCAAAACTAATGGACTTCACTTCCAAATGGTCGTGTATTGCTTAAATAAGCCTTTTGTAAGCAAAGTAACACGTTTTCATTGAACGGAACAGAACTATCAACTGTTAAAGTTTTTATGTGTGCAAAATGCTTTTCAGAGCGAGAGAATCACTTTTTGACCAACAACGTGATTCTCACCTTACAATGTTGATATTGCTCAAAACTAATGGAATTCACTCCCAAATGGTGGTTTATGCTTACATAACCCATTTGTAAGCATAATATCAAGTTTGAAATGAAAGGAACATAATTATTCACTTGTCAAGTTTTTATGTGTGCAAAATGCTTTTCAGAGCCAGAGAAGCACTTTTTGACCAACAATGTGATTCTGACCTTACAATGTTGATATTGCTCAAAACTAATGGAATTCACTCCCAAATGGTGGTTTATGCTTACATAACCCTTTTGTAAGCATAATAATACGTTTGCATTGAAAGGAATAGAACTATTCACTTGTCAAGTTTTTATGTGTGCAAAATGCTTTTCAGAGCGAGAGAAGCACTTTTTGACCAACAATGTGATTCTGACCTTACAATGTTGATATTGCTCAAAACTGATGGAATTCACTCCAAAATGGTGGTTTATGCTTAAATAACCCATTTGTAAGCATAATAACACGTTTGCATTGAAAGAAACAGAACTATTCACTTTTCTAGTTTTTATGTGTGCAAAATGCTTTTCAGAGCGAGAGAAGCACTTTTTGACCAACAATGTGATTCTGACCTTACAATGTTGATATTGCTCAAAACGGATGGAATTCACTCCCAAATGGTGGTTTATGCTGACATAACCCATTTGTAAGCATAATAACACGTTTGCATTGAAAGGAACAGAACTATTCACTTTTCAAGTTTTTATATGTGCAAAACGCATTTCAGAGCGAGAGAAGCACTTTTTGACCAACAATGTGATTCTGTACTTACAATGTTGATATTGCTCAAAACTAATGGAATCCACTCCCAAATGGTGGTTTATGCTTAAATAACCCATTTGTAACCATCAAAACACGTTTGAATCGAAAGAAACAGAGATATTCACTTGTCAAGTTTTTATGCGTGCAAAATGCTTTTCAGAGCGAGAGAAGCACTTTTTGACCAACAATGCGATTCTAACCTTACAATGTTGATATTGCTCAAAACTAATGGAATTCACTCCCAAATGGTGGTTTATGCTTAAATAACCCTTTTGTAAGCATAATAACACGTTTGAATTGAAAGAAACAGAACTATTCACTTTTATAGTTTTTATGTGTGCAAAATGCTTTTCAGAGCGAGAGAAGCACTTTTTGACCAACAATGCGATTCTGACCTTACAATGTTGATATTGCTCAAAACGGATGGAATTCACTCCCAAATGGTGGTTTATGATTAAATAACCTTTTTGTAAGCATAATAACACGTTTGCATTGAAAGGAACAGAAGTATTCACTTTTCTAGTTTTTATGTGTGCAAAATGCTTTTCAGAGCGAGAGAAGCACTTTTTGACCAACAATGTGATTCTGACCTTACAATGTTGATATTGCTCAAAACTAATGGACTTCACTTCCAAATGGTCGTGTATTGCTTAAATAACCCTTTTGTAAGCAAAATAACACGTTTGCATTGAACGGAACAGAAATATCAACTGTTCTAGTTTTTATGTGTGCAAAATGCTTTTCAGAGCGAGAGAATCACTTTTCGACCAACAATGTGATTCTGACCTCACAATGTTGATTTTGCTCAAAACTAATGGACTTCACTTCCAAATGGTCGTGAATTGCTTAAATAAGCCTTTTGTATGCAAAGTAACACGTTTTCATTGAACGGAACTGAAATATAAAATGCTCTAGTTTGTATGTGTGCAAAATGCTTTTCAAAGCGAGAGAATCACTTTTTGACCAACAATGTGATGCTGACCTTACAATGTTGATATTGCTCAAAACTAATGGACTTCACTTCCAAATCGTCGTGTATTGCTTAAATAACCCTTATGTAAGCAAAATAACACGTTTGCATTGAACGGAACAGAAATATCAACTGTTCTAGTTTTTATGCGTGCAAAATGCTTTTCAGAGCGAGAGAATCACTTTTTGACCAACAATGTGATTCTGACGTTACCATGTTGATATTGCTCAAAACTAATGGACTTCACTTCCAAATGGTCGTGTATTGCTTAAATAACCCTTTTGTAAGCAAAATAACACGTTTGCATTGAACGGAACAGAAATATCAACTGTTCTAGTTTTTATGTGTGCAAAATGCTTTTCAGAGCGAGAGAATCACTTTTCGACCAACAATGTGATTCTGACCTCACAATGCTGATTTTGCTCAAAACTAATGGACTTCACTTCCAAATGGTCGTGTATTGCTTAAATAAGCCTTTTGTAAGCAAAGTAACACGTTTTCATTGAACGGAACAGAACTATCAACTGTTAAAGTTTTTATGTGTGCAAAATGCTTTTCAGAGCGAGAGAATCACTTTTTGACCAACAACGTGATTCTCACCTTACAATGTTGATATTGCTCAAAACTAATGGAATTCACTCCCAAATGGTGGTTTATGCTTACATAACCCATTTGTAAGCATAATATCAAGTTTGAAATGAAAGGAACATAATTATTCACTTGTCAAGTTTTTATGTGTGCAAAATGCTTTTCAGAGCCAGAGAAGCACTTTTTGACCAACAATGTGATTCTGACCTTACAATGTTGATATTGCTCAAAACTAATGGAATTCACTCCCAAATGGTGGTTTATGCTTACATAACCCTTTTGTAAGCATAATAATACGTTTGCATTGAAAGGAATAGAACTATTCACTTGTCAAGTTTTTATGTGTGCAAAATGCTTTTCAGAGCGAGAGAAGCACTTTTTGACCAACAATGTGATTCTGACCTTACAATGTTGATATTGCTCAAAACTGATGGAATTCACTCCAAAATGGTGGTTTATGCTTAAATAACCCATTTGTAAGCATAATAACACGTTTGCATTGAAAGAAACAGAACTATTCACTTTTCTAGTTTTTATGTGTGCAAAATGCTTTTCAGAGCGAGAGAAGCACTTTTTGACCAACAATGTGATTCTGACCTTACAATGTTGATATTGCTCAAAACGGATGGAATTCACTCCCAAATGGTGGTTTATGCTGACATAACCCATTTGTAAGCATAATAACACGTTTGCATTGAAAGGAACAGAACTATTCACTTTTCAAGTTTTTATATGTGCAAAACGCATTTCAGAGCGAGAGAAGCACTTTTTGACCAACAATGTGATTCTGTACTTACAATGTTGATATTGCTCAAAACTAATGGAATCCACTCCCAAATGGTGGTTTATGCTTAAATAACCCATTTGTAACCATCAAAACACGTTTGAATCGAAAGAAACAGAGATATTCACTTGTCAAGTTTTTATGCGTGCAAAATGCTTTTCAGAGCGAGAGAAGCACTTTTTGACCAACAATGCGATTCTAACCTTACAATGTTGATATTGCTCAAAACTAATGGAATTCACTCCCAAATGGTGGTTTATGCTTAAATAACCCTTTTGTAAGCATAATAACACGTTTGAATTGAAAGAAACAGAACTATTCACTTTTATAGTTTTTATGTGTGCAAAATGCTTTTCAGAGCGAGAGAAGCACTTTTTGACCAACAATGTGATTCTGAACTTACAATGTTGATATTGCTCAAAACGAATGGAATTCACTCCCAAATGGTGGTTCATGCTTAAATAACCCTTTTGTAACCATAAAAACACGTTTGAGTTGAAAGAAACAGAAATATTCACTTGTCAAGTTTTTATGCGTGCAAAATGCTTTTCAGAGCGAGAGAAGCACTTTTTGACCAACAATGTGATTCTGAACTTACAATGTTGATATTGCTCAAAACTAATGGAATCCACTCCCAAATGGTGGTTTATGCTTAAATAACCCATTTGTAACCATCAAAACACGTTTGAATCGAAAGTAACAGAAATATTCACTTTCTAGTTTTTATGTGTGCAAAATGCTTTTCAGAGCGAGAGAAGCACTTTTTGACCAACAATGTGATTCTGACCTTTGAATGTTGATATTGCTCAAAACTAATGGAATTCACTCCCAAATGGTGGTTTATGCTTAAATAACCCTTTTGTAAGCATAATAACACGTTTGAATTGAAAGGAACAGAACTATTCACTTTTCTAGTTTTTATGTGTGCAAAATGCTTTTCAGAGCGAAAGAAGCACTTTTTGACCAACAATGTGATTCTGAACTTACAATGTTGATATTGCTCAAAACTAATGGAATCCACTCCCAAATGGTGGTTTATGCTTAAATAACCCTTTTGTAACCATAAAAACACGTTTGAGTTGAAAGAAACAGAAATATTCACTTGTCAAGTTTTTATGCGTGCAAAATGCTTTTCAGAGCGAGAGAAGCACTTTTTGACCAACAATGTGATTCTGACCTTTCAATGTTGATATTGCTCAAAACTAATGGAATTCACTCCCAAATGGTGGTTTATGCTTAAATAACCCATTTGTAACCATCAAAACACGTTTGAATCGAAAGAAACAGAAATATTCACTTGTCAAGTTTTTATGCGTGCAAAATGCTTTTCAGAGCGAGAGAAGCACTTTTTGACCAACAATGCGATTCTAACCTTACAATGTTGATATTGCTCAAAACTAATGGAATTCACTCCCAAATGGTGGTTTATGCTTAAATAACCCTTTTGTAAGCATAATAACACGTTTCCATTGAAAGTAACAGAAATATTCACTTTTCTAGTTTTTATGTGTGCAAAATGCTTTTCAGAGCGAGAGAAGCACTTTTTGACCAACAATGTGATTCTGACCTTTGAATGTTGATATTGCTCAAAACTAATGGAATTCACTCCCAAATGGTGGTTTATGCTTAAATAACCCTTTTGTAAGCATAATAACACGTTTGAATTGAAAGGAACAGAACTATTCACTTTTCTAGTTTTTATGTGTGCAAAATGCTTTTCAGAGCGAGAGAAGCACTTTTTGACCAACAATGTGATTCTGAACTTACAATGTTGATATTGCTCAAAACTAATGGAATCCACTCCCAAATGGTGGTTTATGCTTAAATAACCCATTTGTAACCATCAAAACACGTTTGAATCGAAAGAAACAGAGATATTCACTTGTCAAGTTTTTATGCGTGCAAAATGCTTTTCAGAGCGAGAGAAGCACTTTTTGACCAACAATGCGATTCTAACCTTACAATGTTGATATTGCTCAAAACTAATGGAATTCACTCCCAAATGGTGGTTTATGCTTAAATAACCCTTTTGTAAGCATAATAACACGTTTGAATTGAAAGGAACAGAACTATTCACTTTTATAGTTTTTATTTGTGCAAAATGCTTTTCAGAGCGAGAGAAGCACTTTTTGACCAACAATGTGATTCTGAACTTACAATGTTGATATTGCTCAAAACGAATGGAATTCACTCCCAAATGGTGGTTCATGCCTAAATAACCCTTTTGTAACCATAAAAACACGTTTGAGTTGAAAGAAACAGAAATATTCACTTGTCAAGTTTTTATGCGTGCAAAATGCTTTTCAGAGCGAGAGAAGCACTTTTTGACCAACAATGTGATTCTGACCTTACAATGTTGATATTGCTCAAAACTAATGGAATCCACTCCCAAATGGGGGTTTATGCTTAAATAACCCATTTGTAACCATCAAAACACGTTTGAATCGAAAGTAACAGAAATATTCACTTTCTAGTTTTTATGTGTGCAAAATGCTTTTCAGAGCGAGAGAAGCACTTTTTGACCAACAATGTGATTCTGACCTTTGAATGTTGATATTGCTCAAAACTAATGGAATTCACTCCCAAATGGTGGTTTATGCTTAAATAACCCTTTTGTAAGCATAATAACACGTTTGAATTGAAAGGAATAGAACTATTCACTTTTCTAGTTTTTATGTGTGCAAAATGCTTTTCAGAGCGAGAGAAGCACTTTTTGACCAACAATGTGATTCTGAACTTACAATGTTGATATTGCTCAAAACTAATGGAATCCACTCCCAAATGGTGGTTTATGCTTAAATAACCCTTTTGTAACCATAAAAACACGTTTGAGTTGAAAGAAACAGAAATATTCACTTGTCAAGTTTTTATGCGTGCAAAATGCTTTTCAGAGCGAGAGAAGCACTTTTTGACCAACAATGTGATTCTGACCTTTCAATGTTGATATTGCTCAAAACTAATGGAATTCACTCCCAAATGGTGGTTTATGCTTAAATAACCCATTTGTAACCATCAAAACACGTTTGAATCGAAAGAAACAGAAATATTCACTTGTCAAGATTTTATGCGTGCAAAATGCTTTTCAGAGCGAGAGAAGCACTTTTTGACCAACAATGCGATTCTAACCTTACAATTTTGATAGTGCTCAAAACTAATGGAATTCACTCCCAAATGGTGGTTTATGCTTAAATAACCATTTTGTAAGCATAATAACACGTTTCCATTGGAAGTAACAGAAATGTTCACTTTTCTAGTTTTTATGTGTGAAAATGCTTTTCAGAGCGAGAGAAGCACTTTTTGACCAACATTGTGATTCTGACCTTTGAATGTTGATATTGCTCAAAACTAATGGAATTCACTCCCAAATGGTGGTTTATGCTTAAATAACCCTTTTGTAAGCATAATAACACTTTTGAATTGAAAGGAACAGAACTATTCACTTTTCTAGTTTTTATGTGTGCAAAATGCTTTTCAGAGCGAGAGAAGCACTTTTTGACCAACAATGTGATTCTGAACTTACAATGTTGATATTGCTCAAAACGAATGGAATTCACTCCCAAATGGTGGTTTATGCTTAAATAACCCATTTGTAACCATCAAAACACGTTTGAATCGAAAGAAACAGAAATATTCACTTGTCAAGTTTTTATGCGTGCAAAATGCTTTTCAGAGCGAGAGAAGCACTTTTTCACCAACAATGCGATTCTAACCTTACAATGTTGATATTGCTCAAAACTAATGGAATTCACTCCCAAATGGTGGTTTATGCTTAAATAACCCTTTTGTAAGCATAATAACACGTTTCCATTGAAAGTAACAGAAATATTCACTTTTCTAGTTTTTATGTGTGCAAAATGCTTTTCAGAGCGAGAGAAGCACTTTTTGACCAACAATGTGATTCTGACCTTTGAATGTTGATATTGCTCAAAACTAATGGAATTCACTCCCAAATGGTGGTTTATGCTTAAATAACCCTTTTGTAAGCATAATAACACGTTTGAATTGAAAGGAACAGAACTATTCACTTTTCTAGTTTTTATGTGTGCAAAATGCTTTTCAGAGCGAGAGAAGCACTTTTTGACCAACAATGTGATTCTGAACTTACAATGTTGATATTGCTCAAAACTAATGGAATCCACTCCCAAATGGTGGTTTATGCTTAAATAACCCATTTGTAACCATCAAAACACGTTTGAATCGAAAGAAACAGAGATATTCACTTGTCAAGTTTTTATGCGTGCAAAATGCTTTTCAGAGCGAGAGAAGCACTTTTTGACCAACAATGCGATTCTAACCTTACAATGTTGATATTGCTCAAAACTAATGGAATTCACTCCCAAATGGTGGTTTATGCTTAAATAACCCTTTTGTAAGCATAATAACACGTTTCCATTGAAAGTAACAGAAATATTCACTTTTCTAGTTTTTATGTGTGCAAAATGCTTTTCAGAGCGAGAGAAGCACTTTTTGACCAACAATGTGATTCTGACCTTTGAATGTTGATATTGCTCAAAACTAATGGAATTCACTCCCAAATGGTGGTTTATGCTTAAATAACCCTTTTGTAAGCATAATAACACGTTTGAATTGAAAGGAACAGAACTATTCACTTTTCTAGTTTTTATGTGTGCAAAATGCTTTTCAGAGCGAGAGAAGCACTTTTTGACCAACAATGTGATTCTGAACTTACAATGTTGATATTGCTCTAAACTGATGGAATTCACTCCAAAATGGTGGTTTATGCTTAAATAACCCATTTGTAAGCATAATAACACGTTTGCATTGAAAGAAACAGAACTATTCACTTTTCTAGTTTTTATGTGTGCAAAATGCTTTTCAGAGCGAGAGAAGCACTTTTTGACCAACAATGCGATTCTGACCTTACAATGTTGATATTGCTCAAAACGGATAGAATTCACTCCCAAATGGTGGTTTATGATTAAATAACCTTTTTGTAAGCATAATAACACGTTTGCATTGAAAGGAACAGAAGTATTCACTTTTCTAGTTTTTATGTGTGCAAAATGCTTTTCAGAGCGAGAGAAGCACTTTTTGACCAACAATGTGATTCTGACCTTACAATGTTGATATTGCTCAAAACTAATGGACTTCACTTCCAAATGGTCGTGTATTGCTTAAATAACCCTTTTGTAAGCAAAATAACACGTTTGCATTGAACGGAACAGAAATATCAACTGTTCTAGTTTTTATGTGTGCAAAAGGCTTTTCAGAGCGAGAGAATCACTTTTCGACCAACAATGTGATTCTGACCTCACAATGTTGATTTTGCTCAAAACTAATGGACTTCACTTCCAAATGGTCGTGAATTGCTTAAATAAGCCTTTTGTATGCAAAGTAACACGTTTTCATTGAACGGAACTGAAATATAAAATGCTCTAGTTTGTATGTGTGCAAAATGCTTTTCAAAGCGAGAGAATCACTTTTTGACCAACAATGTGATGCTGACCTTACAATGTTGATATTGCTCAAAACTAATGGACTTCACTTCCAAATCGTCGTGTATTGCTTAAATAACCCTTTTGTAAGCAAAATAACACGTTTGCATTGAACGGAACAGAAATATCAACTGTTCTAGTTTTTATGTGTGCAAAATGCTTTTCAGAGCGAGAGAATCACTTTTTGACCAACAATGTGATTCTGACGTTACCATGTTGATATTGCTCAAAACTAATGGACTTCACTTCCAAATGGTCGTGTATTGCTTAAATAACCCTTTTGTAAGCAAAATAACACGTTTGCATTGAACGGAACAGAAATATCAACTGTTCTAGTTTTTATGTGTGCAAAATGCTTTTCAGAGCGAGAGAATCACTTTTCGACCAACAATGTGATTCTGACCTCACAATGCTGATTTTGCTCAAAACTAATGGACTTCACTTCCAAATGGTCGTGTATTGCTTAAATAAGCCTTTTGTATGCAAAGTAACACGTTTTCATTGAAAGGAACAGAAATATCAACTGCTCTAGTTTGTATGTGTGCAAAATGCTTTTCAGAGCGAGAGAATCACTTTTTGAACAACAACGTAATTCTGACCTTACAATGTTGATATTGCTCAAAACTAATGGACTTCACTTCCAAATGGTCGTGTATTGCTTAAATAAGCCTTTTGTAAGCAAAGTAACACGTTTTCATTGAACGGAACAGAACTATCAACTGTTAAAGTTTTTATGTGTGCAAAATGCTTTTCAGAGCGAGAGAATCACTTTTTGACCAACAACGTGATTCTCACCTTACAATGTTGATATTGCTCAAAACTAATGGAATTCACTCCCAAATGGTGGTTTATGCTTACATAACCCATTTGTAAGCATAATATCAAGTTTGAAATGAAAGGAACATAATTATTCACTTGTCAAGTTTTTATGTGTGCAAAATGCTTTTCAGAGCCAGAGAAGCACTTTTTGACCAACAATGTGATTCTGACCTTACAATGTTGATATTGCTCAAAACTAATGGAATTCACTCCCAAATGGTGGTTTATGCTTACATAACCCTTTTGTAAGCATAATAATACGTTTGCATTGAAAGGAATAGAACTATTCACTTGTCAAGTTTTTATGTGTGCAAAATGCTTTTCAGAGCGAGAGAAGCACTTTTTGACCAACAATGTGATTCTGACCTTACAATGTTGATATTGCTCAAAACTGATGGAATTCACTCCAAAATGGTGGTTTATGCTTAAATAACCCATTTGTAAGCATAATAACATGTTTGCATTGAAAGAAACAGAACTATTCACTTTTCTAGTTTTTATGTTTGCAAAATGCTTTTCAGAGCGAGAGAAGCACTTTTTGACCAACAATGCAATTCTGACCTTACAATGTTGATATTGCTCAAAACGGATGGAATTCACTCCCAAATGGTGGTTTATGATTAAATAACCTTTTTGTAAGCATAATAACACGTTTGCATTGAAAGGAACAGAACTATTCACTTTTCTAGTTTTTATGTGTGCAAAATGCTTTTCAGAGCGAGAGAAGCACTTTTTGACCAACAATGTGATTCTGACCTTACAATGTTGATATTGCTCAAAACTAATGGAATTCACTCCCAAATGGTGGTTTATGCTGACATAACCCATTTGTAAGCATAATAACACGTTTGCATTGAAAGGAACAGAACTATTCACTTTTCAAGTTTTTATGTGTGCAAAACGCATTTCAGAGCGAGAGAAGCACTTTCTGACCAACAATGCGATTCTGACCTTACAACGTTGATATTGCTCAAAACTGATGGAATTCACTTCCAAATGGTGGTTTATGCTTCAATAACCCTTTTGTAAGCACAATATCACGTTTGAAATGAAAGGAACATAAATATTCACTTGTCAAGTTTTTATGTGTGCAAAATGCTTTTCAGAGCGAGAGAAGCACTTTTTGACCAACAATGTGATTCTGTACTTACAATGTTGATATTGCTCAAAACTAATGGAATCCACTCCCAAATGGTGGTTTATGCTTAAATAACCCATTTGTAACCATCAAAACACGTTTGAATCGAAAGAAACAGAGATATTCAATTGTCAAGTTTTTATGCGTGCAAAATGCTTTTCAGAGCGAGAGAAGCACTTTTTGACCAACAATGCGATTCTAACCTTACAATGTTGATATTGCTCAAAACTAATGGAATTCACTCCCAAATGGTGGTTTATGCTTAAATAACCCTTTTGTAAGCATAATAACACGTTTGAATTGAAAGAAACAGAACTATTCACTTTTATAGTTTTTATGTGTGCAAAATGCTTTTCAGAGCGAGAGAAGCACTTTTTGACCAACAATGTGATTCTGAACTTACAATGTTGATATTGCTCAAAACGAATGGAATTCACTCCCAAATGGTGGTTCATGCTTAAATAACCCTTTTGTAACCATAAAAACACGTTTGAGTTGAAAGAAACAGAAATATTCACTTGTCAAGTTTTTATGCGTGCAAAATGCTTTTCAGAGCGAGAGAAGCACTTTTTGACCAACAATGTGATTCTGAACTTACAATGTTGATATTGCTCAAAACTAATGGAATCCACTCCCAAATGGTGGTTTATGCTTAAATAACCCATTTGTAACCATCAAAACACGTTTGAATCGAAAGTAACAGAAATATTCACTTTCTAGTTTTTATGTGTGCAAAATGCTTTTCAGAGCGAGAGAAGCACTTTTTGACCAACAATGTGATTCTGACCTTTGAATGTTGATATTGCTCAAAACTAATGGAATTCACTCCCAAATGGTGGTTTATGCTTAAATAACCCTTTTGTAAGCATAATAACACGTTTGAATTGAAAGGAACAGAACTATTCACTTTTCTAGTTTTTATGTGTGCAAAATGCTTTTCAGAGCGAAAGAAGCACTTTTTGACCAACAATGTGATTCTGAACTTACAATGTTGATATTGCTCAAAACTAATGGAATCCACTCCCAAATGGTGGTTTATGCTTAAATAACCCTTTTGTAACCATAAAAACACGTTTGAGTTGAAAGAAACAGAAATATTCACTTGTCAAGTTTTTATGCGTGCAAAATGCTTTTCAGAGCGAGAGAAGCACTTTTTGACCAACAATGTGATTCTGACCTTTCAATGTTGATATTGCTCAAAACTAATGGAATTCACTCCCAAATGGTGGTTTATGCTTAAATAACCCATTTGTAACCATCAAAACACGTTTGAATCGAAAGAAACAGAAATATTCACTTGTCAAGTTTTTATGCGTGCAAAATGCTTTTCAGAGCGAGAGAAGCACTTTTTGACCAACAATGCGATTCTAACCTTACAATGTTGATATTGCTCAAAACTAATGGAATTCACTCCCAAATGGTGGTTTATGCTTAAATAACCCTTTTGTAAGCATAATAACACGTTTCCATTGAAAGTAACAGAAATATTCACTTTTCTAGTTTTTATGTGTGCAAAATGCTTTTCAGAGCGAGAGAAGCACTTTTTGACCAACAATGTGATTCTGACCTTTGAATGTTGATATTGCTCAAAACTAATGGAATTCACTCCCAAATGGTGGTTTATGCTTAAATAACCCTTTTGTAAGCATAATAACACGTTTGAATTGAAAGGAACAGAACTATTCACTTTTCTAGTTTTTATGTGTGCAAAATGCTTTTCAGAGCGAGAGAAGCACTTTTTGACCAACAATGTGATTCTGAACTTACAATGTTGATATTGCTCAAAACTAATGGAATCCACTCCCAAATGGTGGTTTATGCTTAAATAACCCATTTGTAACCATCAAAACACGTTTGAATCGAAAGAAACAGAGATATTCACTTGTCAAGTTTTTATGCGTGCAAAATGCTTTTCAGAGCGAGAGAAGCACTTTTTGACCAACAATGCGATTTTAACCTTACAATGTTGATATTGCTCAAAACTAATGGAATTCACTCACAAATGGTGGTTTATGCTTAAATAACCCTTTTGTAAGCATAATAACACGTTTGAATTGAAAGGAACAGAACTATTCACTTTTATAGTTTTTATGTGTGCAAAATGCTTTTCAGAGCGAGAGAAGCACTTTTTGACCAACAATGTGATTCTGAACTTACAATGTTGATATTGCTCAAAACGAATGGAATTCACTCCCAAATGGTGGTTCATGCTTAAATAACCCTTTTGTAACCATAAAAACACGTTTGAGTTGAAAGAAACAGAAATATTCACTTGTCAAGTTTTTATGCGTGCAAAATGCTTTTCAGAGCGAGAGAAGCACTTTTTGACCAACAATGTGATTCTGACCTTACAATGTTGATATTGCTCAAAACTAATGGAATCCACTCCCAAATGGTGGTTTATGCTTAAATAACCCATTTGTAACCATCAAAACACGTTTGAATCGAAAGTAACAGAAATATTCACTTTCTAGTTTTTATGTGTGCAAAATGCTTTTCAGAGCGAGAGAAGCACTTTTTTACCAACAATGTGATTCTGACCTTTGAATGTTGATATTGCTCAAAACTAATGGAATTCACTCCCAAATGGTGGTTTATGCTTAAATAACCCTTTTGTAAGCATAATAACACGTTTGAATTGAAAGGAACAGAACTATTCACTTTTCTAGTTTTTATGTGTGCAAAATGCTTTTCAGAGCGAGAGAAGCACTTTTTGACCAACAATGTGATTCTGAACTTACAATGTTGATATTGCTCAAAACTAATGGAATCCACTCCCAAATGGTGGTTTATGCTTAAATAACCCTTTTGTAACCATAAAAACACGTTTGAGTTGAAAGAAACAGAAATATTCACTTGTCAAGTTTTTATGCGTGCAAAATGCTTTTCAGAGCGAGAGAAGCACTTTTTGACCAACAATGTGATTCTGACCTTTCAATGTTGATATTGCTCAAAACTAATGGAATTCACTCCCAAATGGTGGTTTATGCTTAAATAACCCATTTGTAACCATCAAAACACGTTTGAATCGAAAGAAACAGAAATATTCACTTGTCAAGATTTTATGCGTGCAAAATGCTTTTCAGAGCGAGAGAAGCACTTTTTGACCAACAATGCGATTCTAACCTTACAATGTTGATAGTGCTCAAAACTAATGGAATTCACTCCCAAATGGTGGTTTATGCTTAAATAACCATTTTGTAAGCATAATAACACGTTTCCATTGGAAGTAACAGAAATGTTCACTTTTCTAGTTTTTATGTGTGAAAATGCTTTTCAGAGCGAGAGAAGCAGTTTTTGACCAACATTGTGATTCTGACCTTTGAATGTTGATATTGCTCAAAACTAATGGAATTCACTCCCAAATGGTGGTTTATGCTTAAATAACCCTTTTGTAAGCATAATAACACTTTTGAATTGAAAGGAACAGAACTATTCACTTTTCTAGTTTTTATGTGTGCAAAATGCTTTTCAGAGCGAGAGAAGCACTTTTTGACCAACAATGTGATTCTGAACTTACAATGTTGATATTGCTCAAAACGAATGGAATTCACTCCCAAATGGTGGTTTATGCTTAAATAACCCATTTGTAACCATCAAAACACGTTTGAATCGAAAGAAACAGAAATATTCACTTGTCAAGTTTTTATGCGTGCAAAATGCTTTTCAGAGCGAGAGAAGCACTTTTTCACCAACAATGCGATTCTAACCTTACAATGTTGATATTGCTCAAAACTAATGGAATTCACTCCCAAATGGTGGTTTATGCTTAAATAACCCTTTTGTAAGCATAATAACACGTTTGAATTGAAAGGAAGAGAGCTATTCACTTTTATAGTTTTTATGTGTGCAAAATGCTTTTCAGAGCGAGAGAAGCACTTTTTGACCAACAATGTGATTCTGAACTTACAATGTTGATATTGCTCAAAACGAATGGAATTCACTCCCAAATGGTGGTTTATGCTTAAATAACCCATTTGTAACCATCAAAACACGTTTGAATCGAAAGAAACAGAAATATTCACTTGTCAAGTTTTTATGCGTGCAAAATGCTTTTCAGAGCGAGAGAAGCACTTTTTCACCAACAATGTGATTCTGACCTTACAATGTTGATATTGCTCAAAACTAATGGAATTCACTCCCAAATGGTGGTTTATGCTTAAATAACCCTTTTGTAAGCATAATAACACGTTTCCATTGAAAGTAACAGAAATATTCACATGTCAAGTTTTTATGTGTGCAAAATGCTTTTCAGAGCGAGAGAAGCACTTTTTGACCAACAATGTGATTCTGACCTTTCAATTTTGATATTGCTCAAAACTAATGGAATTCACTCCCAAATGGTGGTTTATGCTTAAATAACCCTTTTGTAAGCATAATAACACGTTTCCATTGAAAGAAACAGAAATATTCACATGTCAAGTTTTTATGCGTGCAAAATGCTTTTCAGAGCGAGAGAAGCACTTTTTGACCAACAATGTGATTTTTACCTTACAATGTTGATATTGCTCAAAACTAATGGAATTCACTCCCAAATGGTGGTTTATGCTTAAATAACCCTTTTGTAAGCATAATAACACGTTTGAATTGAAAGAAACAGAAATATTCACATGTCAAGTTTTTATGCGTGCAAAATGCTTTTCAGAGCGAGAGAAGCACTTTTTGACCAACAATGTGATTCTGACCTTTCAATTTTGATATTGCTCAAAACTAATGGAATTCACTCCCAAATGGTGGTTTATGCTTAAATAACCCTTTTGTAAGCATAATAACACGTTTGAATTGAAAGGAACAGAACTATTCACTTTTATAGTTTTTATGTGTGCAAAATGCTTTTCAGAGCGAGAGAAGCACTTTTTGACCAACAATGTGATTCTGAACTTACAATGTTGATATTGCTCAAAACGAATGGAATTCACTCCCAAATGGTGGTTTATGCTTAAATAACCCTTTTATAACCATAAAAACATGTTTGAGTTGAAAGAAACAGAAATATTCACTTGTCAAGTTTTTATGCGTGCAAAATGCTTTTCAGAGCGAGAGAAGCACTTTTTGACCAACAATGTGATTCTGAACTTACAATGTTGATATTGCTCAAAACTAATGGAATCCACTCCCAAATGGTGGTTTATGCTTAAATAACCCATTTGTAACAATCAAAACACGTTTGAATCGAAAGTAACAGAAATATTCACTTTCTAGTTTTTATGTGTGCAAAATGCTTTTCAGAGCGAGAGAAGCACTTTTTGACCAACAATGTGATTCTGACCTTTGAATGTTGATATTGCTCAAAACTAATGGAATTCACTCCAAATGGTGGTTTATGCTTAAATAACCCTTTTGTAAGCATAATAACACGTTTGAATTGAAAGGAACAGAACTATTCACTTTTCTAGTTTTTATGTGTGCAAAATGCTTTTCAGAGCGAGAGAAGCACTTTTTGACCAACAATGTGATTCTGAACTTACAATGTTGATATTGCTCAAAACTAATGGAATCACATCCCAAATGGTGGTTTATGCTTAAATAACCCATTTGTAACCATCAAAACACGTTTGAATCGAAAGAAACAGAGATATTCACTTGTCAAGTTTTTATTCGTGCATAATGCTTTTCAGAGCGAGAGAAGCACTTTTTGACCAACAATGTGATTCTAACCTTACAATGTTTGATATTGCTCAAAACTAATGGAATTCACTCCCAAATGGTGGTTTATGCATAAATAACCCTTTTGTAAGCATAATTACACGTTTGAATTAAAAGGAACAGAACTATTCACTTTTATAGTTTTTATGTGTGCAAAATGCTTTTCAGAGCGAGAGAAGCACTTTTTGACCAACAATGTGATTCTGAACTTACAATGTTGATATTGCTCAAAACGAATGGAATTCACTCCCAAATGGTGGTTTATGCTTAAATAACCCTTTTGTAACCATAAAAACACGTTTGAGTTGAAAGAAACAGAAATATTCACATTGTCAAGTTTTTATGCGTGCAAAATGCTTTTCAGAGCGAGAGAAGCACTTTTTGACCAACAATGTGATTTTTACCTTACAATGTTGATATTACTCAAAACTAATGGAATTCACTCCCAAATGGTGGTTTATGCTTAAATAACCCTTTTGTAAGCATAATAACACGTTTCCATTGAAAGTAACAGAAATATTCACTTTTCTAGTTTTTATGTGGTGCAAAATGCTTTTCAGAGCGAGAGAAGCACTTTTTGACCAACATTGTGATTCTGACCCTTTGAATGTTGATATTGCTCAAAAACTAATGGAATTCACTCCCAAATGGTGGTTTATGCTTAAATAACCCTTTTGTAAGCATAATAACACGTTTGAATTGAAAGGAACAGAACTATCACTTTTCTAGTTTTTATATGTGCAAAATGCTTTTCAGAGCGAGAGAAGCACTTTTTGACCAACAATGTGATTCTGAACTTACAATGTTGATATTGCTCAAAACTAATGGAATCCACTCCCAATGGTGGTTTATGCTTAAATAACCCATTTGTAACCATCAAAACACGTTTGAATCGAAAGAAACAGAGATATTCACTTGTCAAGTTTTTATTCGTGCAAAATGCTTTTCAGAGCGAGAGAAGCACTTTTTGACCAACAATGCGATTCTAACCTTACAATGTTGATATTGCTCAAAACTAATGGAATTCACTCCCAAATGGTGGTTTATGCTTAAATAACCCTTTTGTAAGCATAATAACACGTTTGAATTGAAAGGAACAGAACTATTCACTTTTCTAGTTTTTATGTGTGCAAAATGCTTTTCAGAGCGAGAGAAGCACTTTTTGACCAACAATGTGATTCTGAACTTACAATGTTGATATTGCTCAAAACTAATGGAATCCACTCCCAAATGGTGGTTTATGCTGAAATAACCCATTTGTAACCATCAAAACACGTTTGAATCGAAAGAAACAGAGATATTCACTTGTCAAGTTTTTATGGCGTGCAAAATGCTTTTCAGAGCGAGAGAAGCACTTTATGACCAACAATGCGATTCTAACTTTACAATGTTGATATTGCTCAAAACTATTGGAATTCACTCCCAAATGGTGGTTTATGCTTAAATAACCCTTTTGTAAGCATAATAAACACGTTTGAATTGAAAGGAACAGAACTATTCACTTTTATAGTTTTTATGTGTGCAAAATGCTTTTCAGAGCGAGAGAAGCACTTTTTTGACCAACAATGTGATTCTGAACTTACAATGTTGATATTGCTCAAAACGAATGGAATTCACTCCCAAATGGTGGTTTATGCTTAAATAACCCTTTTGTAACCATAAAAAACACGTTTGAGTTGAAAGAAACAGAAATATTCACTTGTCAAGTTTTTATGGGTGCAAAATGCTTTTCAGAGCGAGACTTTTTGACCAACAATGTGATTCTGAACTTACAATGTTGATATTGCTCAAAACTAATGGAATCCACTCCCAAATGGTGGTTTATGCTTAAATAACCCATTTGTAACCATCAAAACACGTTTGAATCGAAAGAAACAGAGATATTCACTTGTCAAGTTTTTATTCGTGCAAAATGCTTTTCAGAGCGAGAGAAGCACTTTTTGACCAACAATGCGATTCTAACCTTACAATGTTGATATTGCTCAAAACTAATGGAATTCACTCCCAAATGGTGGTTTATGCTTAAATAACCCTTTTGTAAGCATAATAACACGTTTGAATTGAAAGGAACAGAACTATTCACTTTTCTAGTTTTTATGTGTGCAAAATGCTTTTCAGAGCGAGAGAAGCACTTTTTGACCAACAATGTGATTCTGAACTTACAATGTTGATATTGCTCAAAACTAATGGAATCCACTCCCAAATGGTGGTTTATGCTGAAATAACCCATTTGTAACCATCAAAACACGTTTGAATCGAAAGAAACAGAGATATTCACTTGTCAAGTTTTTATGCGTGCAAAATGCTTTTCAGAGCGAGAGAAGCACTTTTTGACCAACAATGCGATTCTAACCTTACAATGTTGATATTGCTCAAAACTATTGGAATTCACTCCCAAATGGTGGTTTATGCTTAAATAACCCTTTTGTAAGCATAATAACACGTTTGAATTGAAAGGAACAGAACTATTCACTTTTATAGTTTTTATGTGTGCAAAATGCTTTTCAGAGCGAGAGAAGCACTTTTTGACCAACAATGTGATTCTGAACTTACAATGTTGATATTGCTCAAAACGAATGGAATTCACTCCCAAATGGTGGTTTATGCTTAAATAACCCTTTTGTAACCATAAAAACACGTTTGAGTTGAAAGAAACAGAAATATTCACTTGTCAAGTTTTTATGCGTGCAAAATGCTTTTCAGAGCGAGAGAAGCACTTTTTGACCAACAATGTGATTCTGAACTTACAATGTTGATATTGCTCAAAACTAATGGAATTCACTCCCAAATGGTGGTTTATGCTTAAATAACCCTTTTGTAAGCATAATTACACGTTTGAATTAAAAGGAACAGAACTATTCACTTTTATAGTTTTTATGTGTGCAAAATGCTTTTCAGAGCGAGAGAAGCACTTTTTGACCAACAATGTGATTCTGAACTTACAATGTTGATATTGCTCAAAACGAATGGAATTCAGTCCCAAATGGTGGTTTATGCTTAAATAACCCTTTTGTAACCATAAAAACACGTTTGAGTTGAAAGAAACAGAAATATTCACTTGTCAAGTTTTTATGCGTGCAAAATGCTTTTCAGAGCGAGAGAAGCACTTTTTGACCAACAATGTGATTCTGACCTTTCAATGTTGATATTGCTCAAAACTAATGGAATTCACTCCCAAATGGTGGTTTATGCTTAAATAACCCATTTGTAACCATCAAAACACGTTTGAATCGAAAGAAACAGAAATATTCACTTGTCAAGTTTTTATGCGTGCAAAATGCTTTTCAGAGCGAGAGAAGCACTTTTTGACCAACAATGTGATTTTTACCTTACAATGTTGATATTACTCAAAACTAATGGAATTCACTCCCAAATGGTGGTTTATGCTTAAATAACCCTTTTGTAAGCATAATAACACGTTTCCATTGAAAGTAACAGAAATATTCACTTTTCTAGTTTTTATGTGTGCAAAATGCTTTTCAGAGCGAGAGAAGCACTTTTTGACCAACATTGTGATTCTGACCTTTGAATGTTGATATTGCTCAAAACTAATGGAATTCACTCCCAAATGGTGGTTTATGCTTAAATAACCCTTTTTGAAGCATAATAACACGTTTGAATTGAAAGGAACAGAACTATTCACTTTTCTAGTTTTTATATGTGCAAAATGCTTTTCAGAGCGAGAGAAGCACTTTTTGACCAACAATGTGATTCTGAACTTACAATGTTGATATTGCTCAAAACTAATGGAATCCACTCCCAAATGGTGGTTTATGCTTAAATAACCCATTTGTAACCATCAAAACACGTTTGAATCGAAAGAAACAGAGATATTCACTTGTCAAGTTTTTATTCGTGCAAAATGCTTTTCAGAGCGAGAGAAGCACTTTTTGACCAACAATGCGATTCTAACCTTACAATGTTGATATTGCTCAAAACTAATGGAATTCACTCCCAAATGGTGGTTTATGCTTAAATAACCCTTTTGTAAGCATAATAACACGTTTGAATTGAAAGGAACAGAACTATTCACTTTTCTAGTTTTTATGTGTGCAAAATGCTTTTCAGAGCGAGAGAAGCACTTTTTGACCAACAATGTGATTCTGAACTTACAATGTTGATATTGCTCAAAACTAATGGAATCCACTCCCAAATGGTGGTTTATGCTGAAATAACCCATTTGTAACCATCAAAACACGTTTGAATCGAAAGAAACAGAGATATTCACTTGTCAAGTTTTTATGCGTGCAAAATGCTTTTCAGAGCGAGAGAAGCACTTTTTGACCAACAATGCGATTCTAACCTTACAATGTTGATATTGCTCAAAACTATTGGAATTCACTCCCAAATGGTGGTTTATGCTTAAATAACCCTTTTGTAAGCATAATAACACGTTTGAATTGAAAGGAACAGAACTATTCACTTTTATAGTTTTTATGTGTGCAAAATGCTTTTCAGAGCGAGAGAAGCACTTTTTGACCAACAATGTGATTCTGAACTTACAATGTTGATATTGCTCAAAACGAATGGAATTCACTCCCAAATGGTGGTTTATGCTTAAATAACCCTTTTGTAACCATAAAAACACGTTTGAGTTGAAAGAAACAGAAATATTCACTTGTCAAGTTTTTATGCGTGCAAAATGCTTTTCAGAGCGAGAGAAGCACTTTTTGACCAACAATGTGATTCTGAACTTACAATGTTGATATTGCTCAAAACTAATGGAATTCACTCCCAAATGGTGGTTTATGCTTAAATAACCCTTTTGTAAGCATAATTACACGTTTGAATTAAAAGGAACAGAACTATTCACTTTTATAGTTTTTATGTGTGCAAAATGCTTTTCAGAGCGAGAGAAGCACTTTTTGACCAACAATGTGATTCTGAACTTACAATGTTGATATTGCTCAAAACGAATGGAATTCAGTCCCAAATGGTGGTTTATGCTTAAATAACCCTTTTGTAACCATAAAAACACGTTTGAGTTGAAAGAAACAGAAATATTCACTTGTCAAGTTTTTATGCGTGCAAAATGCTTTTCAGAGCGAGAGAAGCACTTTTTGACCAACAATGTGATTCTGACCTTTCAATGTTGATATTGCTCAAAACTAATGGAATTCACTCCCAAATGGTGGTTTATGCTTAAATAACCCATTTGTAACCATCAAAACACGTTTGAATCGAAAGAAACAGAAATATTCACTTGTCAAGTTTTTATGTGTGCAAAATGCTTTTCAGAGCGAGAGAAGCACTTTTTGACCAACAATGCGATTCTAACCTTACAATGTTGATATTGCTCAAAACTAATGGAATTCACTCCCAAATGGTGGTTTATGCTTAAATAACCCTTTTGTAAGCATAATAACACGTTTCCATTGAAAGTAACAGAAATATTCACTTTTCTAGTTTTTATGTGTGCAAAATTCTTTTCAGAGCGAGAGAAGCACTTTTTGACCAACAATGTGATTCTGACCTTTGAATGTTTATATTGCTCAAAGCTAATGGAATTCACTCCCAAATGGTGGTTTATGCTTAAATAACCCTTTTGTAACCATAAAAACACGTTTGAGTTGAAAGAAAAAGAAATATTCAGTTGTCAAGTTTTTATGCGTGCAAAATGCTTTTCAGTGCGAGAGAAGCACTTTTTGACCAACAATGTGATTCTGACCTTTCAATGTTGATATTGCTCAAAACTAATGGAATTCACTCCCAAATGGTGGTTTATGCTTAAATAACCCATTTGTAACCATCAAAACACGTTTGAATCGAAAGAAACAGAAATATTCACTTGTCAAGTTTTTATGCGTGCAAAATACTTTTCAGAGCGAGAGAAGCACTTTTTGACCAACAATGCGATTCTAACCTTACAATGTTGATATTACTCAAAACTAATGGAATTCACTCCCAAATGGTGGTTTATGCTTAAATAACCCTTTTGTAAGCATAATAACACGTTTGAATAGAAAGGAACAGAACTATTCACTTTTATAGTTTTTATGTGTGCAAAATGCTTTTCAGAGCGAGAGAAGCACTTTTTGACCAACAATGCGATTCTAACCTTACAATGTTGATATTGCTCAAAACTATTGGAATTCACTCCCAAATGGTGGTTTATGCTTAAATAACCCTTTTGTAAGCATAATAACACGTTTGAATTGAAAGGAACAGAACTATTCACTTTTATAGTTTTTATGTGTGCAAAATGCTTTTCAGAGCGAGAGAAGCACTTTTTGACCAACAATGTGATTCTGAACTTACAATGTTGATATTGCTCAAAACGAATGGAATTCACTCCCAAATGGTGGTTTATGCTTAAATAACCCTTTTGTAACCATAAAAACACGTTTGAGTTGAAAGAAACAGAAATATTCACTTGTCAAGTTTTTATGCGTGCAAAATGCTTTTCAGAGCGAGAGAAGCACTTTTTGACCAACAATGTGATTCTGAACTTACAATGTTGATATTGCTCAAAACTAATGGAATTCACTCCCAAATGGTGGTTTATGCTTAAATAACCCTTTTGTAAGCATAATTACACGTTTGAATTAAAAGGAACAGAACTATTCACTTTTATAGTTTTTATGTGTGCAAAATGCTTTTCAGAGCGAGAGAAGCACTTTTTGACCAACAATGTGATTCTGAACTTACAATGTTGATATTGCTCAAAACGAATGGAATTCAGTCCCAAATGGTGGTTTATGCTTAAATAACCCTTTTGTAACCATAAAAACACGTTTGAGTTGAAAGAAACAGAAATATTCACTTGTCAAGTTTTTATGCGTGCAAAATGCTTTTCAGAGCGAGAGAAGCACTTTTTGACCAACAATGTGATTCTGACCTTTCAATGTTGATATTGCTCAAAACTAATGGAATTCACTCCCAAATGGTGGTTTATGCTTAAATAACCCATTTGTAACCATCAAAACACGTTTGAATCGAAAGAAACAGAAATATTCACTTGTCAAGTTTTTATGCGTGCAAAATGCTTTTCAGAGCGAGAGAAGCACTTTTTGACCAACAATGCGATTCTAACCTTACAATGTTGATATTGCTCAAAACTAATGGAATTCACTCCCAAATGGTGGTTTATGCTTAAATAACCCTTTTTTAAGCATAATAACACGTTTCCATTGAAAGTAACAGATATATTCACTTTTCTAGTTTTTATGTGTGCAAAATGCTTTTCAGAGCGAGAGAAGCACTTTTTGACCAACAATGTGATTCTGACCTTTGAATGTTGATATTGCTCAAAGCTAATGGAATTCACTCCCAAATGGTGGTTTATGCTTAAATAACCCTTTTGTAACCATAAAAACACGTTTGAGTTGAAAGAAAAAGAAATATTCAGTTGTCAAGTTTTTATGCGTGCAAAATGCTTTTCAGAGCGAGAGAAGCACTTTTTGACCAACAATGTGATTCTGACCTTTCAATGTTGATATTGCTCAAAACTAATGGAATTCACTCCCAAATGGTGGTTTATGCTTAAATAACCCATTTGTAACCATCAAAACACGTTTGAATCGAAAGAAACAGAAATATTCACTTGTCAAGTTTTTATGCGTGCAAAATGCTTTTCAGAGCGAGAGAAGCACTTTTTGACCAACAATGCGATTCTAACCTTACAATGTTGATATTACTCAAAACTAATGGAATTCACTCCCAAATGGTGGTTTATGCTTAAATAACCCTTTTGTAAGCATAATAACACGTTTGAATTGAAAGGAACAGAACTATTCACTTTTATAGTTTTTATGTGTGCAAAATGCTTTTCAGAGCGAGAGAAGCACTTTTTGACCAACAATGCGATTCTAACCTTACAATGTTGATATTGCTCAAAACTATTGGAATTCACTCCCAAATGGTGGTTTATGCTTAAATAACCCTTTTGTAAGCATAATAACACGTTTGAATTGAAAGGAACAGAACTATTCACTTTTATAGTTTTTATGTGTGCAAAATGCTTTTCAGAGCGAAAGAAGCACTTTTTGACCAACAATGTGATTCTGAACTTACAATGTTGATATTGCTCAAAACGAATGGAATTCACTCCCAAATGGTGGTTTATGCTTAAATAACCCTTTTGTAACCATAAAAACACGTTTGAGTTGAAAGAAACAGAAATATTCACTTGTCAAGTTTTTATGCGTGCAAAATGCTTTTCAGAGCGAGAGAAGCACTTTTTGACCAACAATGTGATTCTGAACTTACAATGTTGATATTGCTCAAAACTAATGGAATTCACTCCCAAATGGTGGTTTATGCTTAAATAACCCTTTTGTAAGCATAATTACACGTTTGAATTAAAAGGAACAGAACTATTCACTTTTATAGTTTTTATGTGTGCAAAATGCTTTTCAGAGCGAGAGAAGCACTTTTTGACCAACAATGTGATTCTGAACTTACAATGTTGATATTGCTCAAAACGAATGGAATTCAGTCCCAAATGGTGGTTTATGCTTAAATAACCCTTTTGTAACCATAAAAACACGTTTGAGTTGAAAGAAAAAGAAATATTCAGTTGTCAAGTTTTTATGCGTGCAAAATGCTTTTCAGAGCGAGAGAAGCACTTTTTGACCAACAATGTGATTCTGACCTTTCAATGTTGATATTGCTCAAAACTAATGGAATTCACTCCCAAATGGTGGTTTATGCTTAAATAACCCATTTGTAACCATCAAAACACGTTTGAATCGAAAGAAACAGAAATATTCACTTGTCAAGTTTTTATGCGTGCAAAATGCTTTTCAGAGCGAGAGAAGCACTTTTTGACCAACAATGCGATTCTAACCTTACAATGTTGATATTACTCAAAACTAATGGAATTCACTCCCAAATGGTGGTTTATGCTTAAATAACCCTTTTGTAAGCATAATAACACGTTTGAATTGAAAGGAACAGAACTATTCACTTTTATAGTTTTTATGTGTGCAAAATGCTTTTCAGAGCGAGAGAAGCACTTTTTGACCAACAATGTGATTCTGAACTTACAATGTTGATATTGCTCAAAACGAATGGAATTCACTCCCAAATGGTGGTTCATGCTTAAATAACCCTTTTGTAACCATAAAAACACGTTTGAGTTGAAAGAAACAGAAATATTCACTTGTCAAGTTTTTATGCGTGCAAAATGCTTTTCAGAGCGAGAGAAGCACTTTTTGACCAACAATGTGATTCTGAACTTACAATGTTGATATTGCTCAAAACTAATGGAATCCACTCCCAAATGGTGGTTTATGCTTAAATAACCCATTTGTAACCATCAAAACACGTTTGAATCGAAAGTAACAGAAATATTCACTTTCTAGTTTTTATGTGTGCAAAATGCTTTTCAGAGCGAGAGAAGCACTTTTTGACCAACAATGTGATTCTGACCTTTGAATGTTGATATTGCTCAAAACTAATGGAATTCACTCCCAAATGGTGGTTTATGCTTAAATAACCCTTTTGTAAGCATAATAACACGTTTGAATTGAAAGGAACAGAACTATTCACTTTTATAGTTTTTATGTGTGCAAAATGCTTTTCAGAGCGAGAGAAGCACTTTTTGACCAACAATGTGATTCTGAACTTACAATGTTGATATTGCTCAAAACTAATGGAATCCACTCCCAAATGGTGGTTTATGCTTAAATAACCCTTTTGTAACCATAAAAACACGTTTGAGTTGAAAGAAACAGAAATATTCACTTGTCAAGTTTTTATGCGTGCAAAATGCTTTTCAGAGCGAGAGAAGAACTTTTTGACCAACATTGTGATTCTGACCTTTGAATGTTGATATTGCTCAAAACTAATGGAATTCACTCCCAAATGGTGGTTTATGCTTAAATAACCCTTTTGTAAGCATAATAACACGTTTGAATTGAAAGGAACAGAACTATTCACTTTTCTAGTTTTTATGTGTGCAAAATGCTTTTCAGAGCGAGAGAAGCACTTTTTGACCAACAATGTGATTCTGAACTTACAATGTTGATATTGCTCAAAACTAATGGAATCCACTCCCAAATGGTGGTTTATGCTTAAATAACCCATTTGTAACCATCAAAACAAGTTTGAATCGAAAGAAACAGAGATATTCACTTGTCAAGTTTTTATGCGTGCAAAATGCTTTTCAGAGCGAGAGAAGCACTTTTTGACCAACAATGCGATTCTAACCTTACAATGTTGATATTGCTCAAAACTAATGGAATTCACTCCCAAATGGTGGTTTATGCTTAAATAACCATTTTGTAAGCATAATAACACGTTTGAATTGAAAGGAAGAGAACTATTCACTTTTATAGTTTTTATGTGTGCAAAATGCTTTTCAGAGCGAGAGAAGCACTTTTTGACCAACAATGTGATTCTGAACTTACAATGTTGATATTGCTCAAAACGAATGGAATTCACTCCCAAATGGTGGTTTATGCTTAAATAACCCTTTTGTAACCATAAAAAAACGTTTGAGTTGAAAGAAACAGAAATATTCACTTGTCAAGTTTTTATGCATGCAAAATGCTTTTCAGAGCGAGAGAAGCACTTTTTGACCAACAATGTGATTCTGACCTTTGAATGTTGATATTGCTCAAAACTAATGGAATTCACTCCCAAATGGTGGTTTATGCTTAAATAACCCATTTGTAACCATCAAAACACGTTTGAATCGAAATAAACAGAAATATTCACTTGTCAAGTTTTTATGCGTGCAAAATGCTTTTCAGAGCGAGAGAAGCACTTTTTGACCAACAATGTGATTCTGAACTTACAATGTTGATATTGCTCAAAACTAATGGAATCCACTCCCAAATGGTGGTTTATGCTTAAATAACCCATTTGTAACCATCAAAACACGTTTGAATCGAAAGAAACAGAGATATTCACTTGTCAAGTTTTTATGCGTGCAAAATGCTTTTCAGAGCGAGAGAAGCACTTTTTGACCAACAATGCGATTCTAACCTTACAATGTTGATATTGCTCAAATGAATGGAATTCACTCCCAAATGGTGGTTTATGCTTAAATAACCCTTTTGTAACCATAAAAACACGTTTGAGTTGAAAGAAACAGAAATATTCACTTGTCAAGTTTTTATGCATGCAAAATGCTTTTCAGAGCGAGAGAAGCACTTTTTGACCAACAATGTGATTCTGACCTTTGAATGTTGATATTGCTCAAAACTAATGGAATTCACTCCCAAATGGTGGTTTATGCTTAAATAACCCATTTGTAACCATCAAAACACGTTTGAATCGAAAGAAACAGAAATATTCACTTGTCAAGTTTTTATGCGTGCAAAATGCTTTTCAGAGCGAGAGAAGCACTTTTTGACCAACAATGCGATTCTAACCTTACAATGTTGATATTGCTCAAAACTAATGGAATTCACTCCCAAATGGTGGTTTATGCTTAAATAACCCTTTTGTAAGCATAATAACACGTTTCCATTGAAAGTAACAGAAATATTCACTTTTCTAGTTTTTATGTGTGCAAAATGCTTTTCAGAGCGAGAGAAGCACTTTTTGACCAACAATGCGATTCTGACCTTTGAATGTTGATATTGCTCAAAACTAATGGAATTCACTCCCAAATGGTGGTTTATGCTTAAATAACCCTTTTGTAAGCATAATAACACGTTTGAATTGAAAGGAACAGAACTATTCACTTTTCTAGTTTTTATGTGTGCAAAATGCTTTTCAGAGCGAGAGAAGCACTTTTTGACCAACAATGTGATTCTGAACTTACAATGTTGATATTGCTCAAAACTAATGGAATCCACTCCCAAATGGTGGTTTATGCTTAAATAACCCATTTGTAACCATCAAAACACGTTTGAATCGAAAGAAACAGAGATATTCACTTGTCAAGTTTTTATGCGTGCAAAATGCTTTTCAGAGCGAGAGAAGCACTTTTTGACCAACAATGCGATTCTAACCTTACAATGTTGATATTGCTCAAAACTAATGGAATTCACTCCCAAATGGTGGTTTATGCTTAAATAACCCTTTTGTAAGCATAATAACACGTTTGAATTGAAAGGAACAGAACTATTCACTTTTATAGTTTTTATGTGTGCAAAATGCTTTTCAGAGCGAGAGAAGCACTTTTTGACCAACAATGTGATTCTGAACTTACAATGTTGATATTGCTCAAAACTAATGGAATCCACTCCCAAATGGTGGTTTATGCTTAAATAACCCATTTGTAACCATCAAAACACGTTTGAATCGAAAGAAACAGAGATATTCACTTGTCAAGTTTTTATGCATGCAAAATGCTTTTCAGAGCGAGAGAAGCACTTTTTGACCAACAATGCGATTCTAACCTTACAATGTTGATATTGCTCAAAACTAATGGAATTCACTCCCAAATGGTGGTTTATGCTTAAATAACCCTTTTGTAACCATAAAAACACGTTTGAGTTGAAAGAAACAGAAATATTCACTTGTCAAGTTTTTATGCATGCAAAATGCTTTTCAGAGCGAGAGAAGCACTTTTTGACCAACAATGTGATTCTGACCTTTGAATGTTGATATTGCTCAAAACTAATGGAATTCACTCCCAAATGGTGGTTTATGCTTAAATAACCCATTTGTAACCATCAAAACACGTTTGAATCGAAAGAAACAGAAATATTCACTTGTCAAGTTTTTATGCATGCAAAATGCTTTTCAGAGCGAGAGAAGCACTTTTTGACCAACAATGTGATTCTGAACTTACAATGTTGATATTGCTCAAAACTAATGGAATCCACTCCCAAATGGTGGTTTATGCTTAAATAACCCATTTGTAACCATCAAAACACGTTTGAATCGAAAGAAACAGAGATATTCACTTGTCAAGTTTTTTTGCGTGCAAAATGCTTTTCAGAGCGAGAGAAGCACTTTTTGACCAACAATGCGATTCTAACCTTACAATGTTGATATTGCTCAAAACGAATGGAATTCACTCCCAAATGGTGGTTTATGCTTAAATAACCCTTTTGTAACCATAAAAACACGTTTGAGTTGAAAGAAACAGAAATATTCACTTGTCAAGTTTTTATGCATGCAAAATGCTTTTCAGAGCGAGAGAAGCACTTTTTGACCAACAATGTGATTCTGACCTTTGAATGTTGATATTGCTCAAAACTAATGGAATTCACTCCCAAATGGTGGTTTATGCTTAAATAACCCATTTGTAACCATCAAAACACGTTTGAATCGAAAGAAACAGAAATATTCACTTGTCAAGTTTTTATGCGTGCAAAATGCTTTTCAGAGCGAGAGAAGCACCTTTTGACCAACAATGCGATTCTGACCTTTGAATGTTGATATTGCTCAAAACTAATGGAATTCACTCCCAAATGGTGGTTTATGCTTAAATAACCCTTTTGTAAGCATAATAACACGTTTGAATTGAAAGGAACAGAACTATTCACTTTTCTAGTTTTTATGTGTGCAAAATGCTTTTCAGAGCGACAGAAGCACTTTTTGACCAACAATGTGATTCTGAACTTACAATGTTGATATTGCTCAAAACTAATGGAATCCACTCCCAAATGGTGGTTTATGCTTAAATAACCCATTTGTAACCATCAAAACACGTTTGAATCGAAAGAAACAGAGATATTCACTTGTCAAGTTTTTATGTGTGCAAAATGCTTTTCAGAGCGAGAGAAGCACTTTTTGACCAACAATGCGATTCTAACCTTACAATGTTGATATTGCTCAAAACTAATGGAATTCACTCCCAAATGGTGGTTTATGCTTAAATAACCCTTTTGTAACCATAAAAACACGTTTGAGTTGAAAGAAACAGAAATATTCACTTGTCAAGTTTTTATGCATGCAAAATGCTTTTCAGAGCGAGAGAAGCACTTTTTGACCAACAATGTGATTCTGACCTTTGAATGTTGATATTGCTCAAAACTAATGGAATTCACTCCCAAATGGTGGTTTATGCTTAAATAACCCATTTGTAACCATCAAAACACGTTTGAATCGAAAGAAACAGAAATATTCACTTGTCAAGTTTTTATGCGTGCAAAATGCTTTTCAGAGCGAGAGAAGCACTTTTTGACCAACAATGCGATTCTAACCTTACAATGTTGATATTGCTCAAAACTAATGGAATTCACTCCCAAATGGTGGTTTATGCTTAAATAACCCTTTTGTAAGCATAATAACACGTTTCCATTGAAAGTAACAGAAATATTCACTTTTCTAGTTTTTATGTGTGCAAAATGCTTTTCAGAGCGAGAGAAGCACTTTTTGACCACCAATGCGATTCTGACCTTTGAATGTTGATGTTGCTCAAAACTAATGGAATTCACTCCCAAATGGTGGTTTATGCTTAAATAACCCTTTTGTAAGCATAATAACACGTTTGAATTGAAAGGAACAGAACTATTCACTTTTCTAGTTTTTATGTGTGCAAAATGCTTTTCAGAGCGAGAGAAGCACTTTTTGACCAACAATGTGATTCTGAACTTACAATGTTGATATTGCTCAAAACTAATGGAATCCACTCCCAAATGGTGGTTTATGCTTAAATAACCCATTTGTAACCATCAAAACACGTTTGAATCGAAAGAAACAGAGATATTCACTTGTCAAGTTTTTATGCATGCAAAATGCTTTTCAGAGCGAGAGAAGCACTTTTTGACCAACAATGCGATTCTAACCTTACAATGTTGATATTGCTCAAAACTAATGGAATTCACTCCCAAATGGTGGTTTATGCTTAAATAACCCTTTTGTAAGCATAATAACACGTTTGAATTGAAAGGAACAGAACTATTCACTTTTATAGTTTTTATGTGTGCAAAATGCTTTTCAGAGCGAGAGAAGCACTTTTTGACCAACAATGTGATTCTGAACTTACAATGTTGATATTGCTCAAAACTAATGGAATCCACTCCCAAATGGTGGTTTATGCTTAAATAACCCATTTGTAACCATCAAAACACGTTTGAATCGAAAGAAACAGAGATATTCACTTGTCAAGTTTTTATGCATGCAAAATGCTTTTCAGAGCGAGAGAAGCACTTTTTGACCAACAATGTGATTCTAACCTTACAATGTTGATATTGCTCAAGACTAATGGAATTCACTCCCAAATGGTGGTTTATGCTTAAATAACCCTTTTGTAACCATAAAAACACGTTTGAGTTGAAAGAAACAGAAATATTCACTTGTCAAGTTTTTATGCATGCAAAATGCTTTTCAGAGCGAGAGAAGCACTTTTTGAACAACAATGTGATTCTGACCTTTGAATGTTGATATTGCTCAAAACTAATGGAATTCACTCCCAAATGGTGGTTTATGCTTAAATAACCCATTTGTAACCATCAAAACACGTTTGAATCGAAAGAAACAGAAATATTCACTTGTCAAGTTTTTATGCGTGCAAAATGCTTTTCAGAGCGAGAGAAGCACTTTTTGACCAACAATGCGATTCTAACCTTACAATGTTGATATTGCTCAAAACTAATGGAATTCACTCCCAAATGGTGGTTTATGCTTAAATAACCCTTTTGTAAGCATAATAACACGTTTCCATTGAAAGTAACAGAAATATTCACTTTTCTAGTTTTTATGTGTGCAAAATGCTTTTCAGAGCGAGAGAAGCACTTTTTGACCAACAATGTGATTCTCACCTTTGAATGTTGATATTGCTCAAAACTAATGGAATTCACTCCCAAATGGTGGTTTATGCTTAAATAACCCTTTTGTAAGCATAATAACACGTTTGAATTGAAAGGAACAGAACTATTCACTTTTCTAGTTTTTATGTGTGCAAAATGCTTTTCAGAGCGAGAGAAGCACTTTTTGACCAACAATGTGATTCTGAACTTACAATGTTGATATTGCTCAAAACTAATGGAATCCACTCCCAAATGGTGGTTTATGCTTAAATAACCCATTTGTAACCATCAAAACAAGTTTGAATCGAAAGAAACAGAGATATTCACTTGTCAAGTTTTTATGCGTGCAAAATGCTTTTCAGAGCGAGAGAAGCACTTTTTGACCAACAATGCGATTCTAACCTTACAATGTTGATATTGCTCAAAACTAATGGAATTCACTCCCAAATGGTGGTTTATGCTTAAAGAACCACTTTGTAAGCATAATAACACGTTTGAATTGAAAGGAAGAGAACTATTCACTTTTATAGTTTTTATGTGTGCAAAATGCTTTTCAGAGCGAGAGAAGCACTTTTTGACCAACAATGTGATTCTGAACTTACAATGTTGATATTGCTCAAAACGAATGGAATTCACTCCCAAATGGTGGTTTATGCTTAAATAACCCTTTTGTAACCATAAAAACACGTTTGAGTTGAAAGAAACAGAAATATTCACTTGTCAAGTTTTTATGCATGCAAAATGCTTTTCAGAGCGAGAGAAGCACTTTTTGACCAACAATGTGATTCTGACCTTTGAATGTTGATATTGCTCAAAACTAATGGAATTCACTCCCAAATGGTGGTTTATGCTTAAATAACCCATTTGTAACCATCAAAACACGTTTGAATCGAAAGAAACAGAGATATTCACTTGTCAAGTTTTTATGCGTGCAAAATGCTTTTCAGAGCGAGAGAAGCACTTTTTGACCAACAATGCGATTCTAACCTTACAATGTTGATATTGCTCAAAACTAATGGAATTCACTCCCAAATGGTGGTTTATGCTTAAATAACCCTTTTGTAAGCATAATAACACGTTTGAATTGAAAGGAACAGAACTATTCACTTTTATAGTTTTTATGTGTGCAAAATGCTTTTCAGAGCGAGAGAAGCACTTTTTGACCAACAATGTGATTCTGAACTTACAATGTTGATATTGCTCAAAACTAATGGAATCCACTCCCAAATGGTGGTTTATGCTTAAATAACCCATTTGTAACCATCAAAACACGTTTGAATCGAAAGAAACAGAGATATTCACTTGTCAAGTTTTTATGCATGCAAAATGCTTTTCAGAGCGAGAGAAGCACTTTTTGACCAACAATGCGATTCTAACCTTACAATGTTGATATTGCTCAAAACTAATGGAATTCACTCCCAAATGGTGGTTTATGCTTAAATAACCCTTTTGTAACCATAAAAACACGTTTGAGTTGAAAGAAACAGAAATATTCACTTGTCAAGTTTTTATGCATGCAAAATGCTTTTCAGAGCGAGAGAAGCACTTTTTGACCAACAATGTGATTCTGACCTTTGAATGTTGATATTGCTCAAAACTAATGGAATTCACTCCCAAATGGTGGTTTATGCTTAAATAACCCATTTGTAACCATCAAAACACGTTTGAATCGAAAGAAACAGAAACATTCACTTGTCAAGTTTTTATGCGTGCAAAATGCTTTTCAGAGCGAGAGAAGCACTTTTTGACCAACAATGCGATTCTAACCTTACAATGTTGATATTGCTCAAAACTAATGGAATTCACTCCCAAATGGTGGTTTATGCTTAAATAACCCATTTGTAACCATCAAAACACGTTTGAATCGAAAGAAACAGAAATATTCACTTGTCAAGTTTTTATGCGTGCAAAATGCTTTTCAGAGCGAGAGAAGCACTTTTTGACCAACAATGCGATTCTAACCTTACAATGTTGATATTGCTCAAAACTAATGGAATTCACTCCCAAATGGTGGTTTATGCTTAAATAACCCTTTTGTAAGCATAATAACACGTTTCCATTGAAAGTAACAGAAATATTCACTTTTCTAGTTTTTATGTGTGCAAAATGCTTTTCAGAGCGAGAGAAGCACTTTTTGACCAACAATGCGATTCTAACCTTACAATGTTGATATTGCTCAAAACTAATGGAATTCACTCCCAAATGGTGGTTTATGCTTAAATAACCCTTTTGTAAGCATAATAACACGTTTGAATTGAAAGGAACAGAACTATTCACTTTTATAGTTTTTATGTGTGCAAAATGCTTTTCAGAGCGAGAGAAGCACTTTTTGACCAACAATGTGATTCTGAACTTACAATGTTGATATTGCTCAAAACTAATGGAATCCACTCCCAAATGGTGGTTTATGCTTAAATAACCCATTTGTAACCATCAAAACACGTTTGAATCGAAAGAAACAGAGATATTCACTTGTCAAGTTTTTATGCATGCAAAATGCTTTTCAGAGCGAGAGAAGCACTTTTTGACCAACAATGTGATTCTAACCTTACAATGTTGATATTGCTCAAAACTAATGGAATTCACTCCCAAATGGTGGTTTATGCTTAAATAACCCTTTTGTAACCATAAAAACACGTTTGAGTTGAAAGAAACAGAAATATTCACTTGTCAAGTTTTTATGCATGCAAAATGCTTTTCAGAGCGAGAGAAGCACTTTTTGAACAACAATGTGATTCTGACCTTTGAATGTTGATATTGCTCAAAACTAATGGAATTCACTCCCAAATGGTGGTTTATGCTTAAATAACCCATTTGTAACCATCAAAACACGTTTGAATCGAAAGAAACAGAAATATTCACTTGTCAAGTTTTTATGCGTGCAAAATGCTTTTCAGAGCGAGAGAAGCACTTTTTGACCAACAATGCGATTCTAACCTTACAATGTTGATATTGCTCAAAACTAATGGAATTCACTCCCAAATGGTGGTTTATGCTTAAATAACCCTTTTGTAAGCATAATAACACGTTTCCATTGAAAGTAACAGAAATATTCACTTTTCTAGTTTTTATGTGTGCAAAATGCTTTTCAGAGCGAGAGAAGCACTTTTTGACCAACAATGTGATTCTGACCTTTGAATGTTGATATTGCTCAAAACTAATGGAATTCACTCCCAAATGGTGGTTTATGCTTAAATAACCCTTTTGTAAGCATAATAACACGTTTGAATTGAAAGGAACAGAACTATTCACTTTTCTAGTTTTTATGTGTGCAAAATGCTTTTCAGAGCGAGAGAAGCACTTTTTGACCAACAATGTGATTCTGAACTTACAATGTTGATATTGCTCAAAACTAATGGAATCCACTCCCAAATGGTGGTTTATGCTTAAATAACCCATTTGTAACCATCAAAACAAGTTTGAATCGAAAGAAACAGAGATATTCACTTGTCAAGTTTTTATGCGTGCAAAATGCTTTTCAGAGCGAGAGAAGCACTTTTTGACCAACAATGCGATTCTAACCTTACAATGTTGATATTGCTCAAAACTAATGGAATTCACTCCCAAATGGTGGTTTATGCTTAAAGAACCACTTTGTAAGCATAATAACACGTTTGAATTGAAAGGAAGAGAACTATTCACTTTTATAGTTTTTATGTGTGCAAAATGCTTTTCAGAGCGAGAGAAGCACTTTTTGACCAACAATGTGATTCTGAACTTACAATGTTGATATTGCTCAAAACGAATGGAATTCACTCCCAAATGGTGGTTTATGCTTAAATAACCCTTTTGTAACCATAAAAACACGTTTGAGTTGAAAGAAACAGAAATATTCACTTGTCAAGTTTTTATGCATGCAAAATGCTTTTCAGAGCGAGAGAAGCACTTTTTGACCAACAATGTGATTCTGACCTTTGAATGTTGATATTGCTCAAAACTAATGGAATTCACTCCCAAATGGTGGTTTATGCTTAAATAACCCATTTGTAACCATCAAAACACGTTTGAATCGAAAGAAACAGAAATATTCACTTGTCAAGTTTTTATGCGTGCAAAATGCTTTTCAGAGCGAGAGAAGCACTTTTTGACCAACAATGCGATTCTAACCTTACAATGTTGATATTGCTCAAAACTAATGGAATTCACTCCCAAATGGTGGTTTATGCTTAAATAACCCTTTTGTAAGCATAATAACACGTTTCCATTGAAAGTAACAGAAATATTCACTTTTCTAGTTTTTATGTGTGCAAAATGCTTTTCAGAGCGAGAGAAGCACTTTTTGACCAACAATGTGATTCTGACCTTTGAATGTTGATATTGCTCAAAACTAATGGAATTCACTCCCAAATGGTGGTTTATGCTTAAATAACCCTTTTGTAAGCATAATAACACGTTTGAATTGAAAGGAACAGAACTATTCACTTTTCTAGTTTTTATGTGTGCAAAATGCTTTTCAGAGCGAGAGAAGCACTTTTTGACCAACAATGTGATTCTGAACTTACAATGTTGATATTGCTCAAAACTAATGGAATCCACTCCCAAATGGTGGTTTATGCTTAAATAACCCATTTGTAACCATCAAAACACGTTTGAATCGAAAGAAACAGAGATATTCACTTGTCAAGTTTTTATGCATGCAAAATGCTTTTCAGAGCGAGAGAAGCACTTTTTGACCAACAATGCGATTCTAACCTTACAATGTTGATATTGCTCAAAACTAATGGAATTCACTCCCAAATGGTGGTTTATGCTTAAATAACCCTTTTGTAACCATAAAAACACGTTTGAGTTGAAAGAAACAGAAATATTCACTTGTCAAGTTTTTATGCATGCAAAATGCTTTTCAGAGCGAGAGAAGCACTTTTTGACCAACAATGTGATTCTGACCTTTGAATGTTGATATTGCTCAAAACTAATGGAATTCACTCCCAAATGGTGGTTTATGCTTAAATAACCCATTTGTAACCATCAAAACACGTTTGAATCGAAAGAAACAGAAACATTCACTTGTCAAGTTTTTATGCGTGCAAAATGCTTTTCAGAGCGAGAGAAGCACTTTTTGACCAACAATGCGATTCTAACCTTACAATGTTGATATTGCTCAAAACTAATGGAATTCACTCCCAAATGGTGGTTTATGCTTAAATAACCCATTTGTAACCATCAAAACACGTTTGAATCGAAAGAAACAGAAATATTCACTTGTCAAGTTTTTATGCGTGCAAAATGCTTTTCAGAGCGAGAGAAGCACTTTTTGACCAACAATGCGATTCTAACCTTACAATGTTGATATTGCTCAAAACTAATGGAATTCACTCCCAAATGGTGGTTTATGCTTAAATAACCCTTTTGTAAGCATAATAACACGTTTCCATTGAAAGTAACAGAAATATTCACTTTTCTAGTTTTTATGTGTGCAAAATGCTTTTCAGAGCGAGAGAAGCACTTTTTGACCACCAATGCGATTCTGACCTTTGAATGTTGATGTTGATCAAAACTAATGGAATTCACTCCCAAATGGTGGTTTATGCTTAAATAACCCTTTTGTAAGCATAATAACACGTTTGAATTGAAAGGAACAGAACTATTCACTTTTCTAGTTTTTATGTGTGCAAAATGCTTTTCAGAGCGAGAGAAGCACTTTTTGACCAACAATGCGATTCTAACCTTACAATGTTGATATTGCTCAAAACTAATGGAATTCACTCCCAAATGGTGGTTTATGCTTAAATAACCCTTTTGTAAGCATAATAACACGTTTGAATTGAAAGGAACAGAACTATTCACTTTTATAGTTTTTATGTGTGCAAAATGCTTTTCAGAGCGAGAGAAGCACTTTTTGACCAACAATGTGATTCTGAACTTACAATGTTGATATTGCTCAAAACTAATGGAATCCACTCCCAAATGGTGGTTTATGCTTAAATAACCCATTTGTAACCATCAAAACACGTTTGAATCGAAAGAAACAGAGATATTCACTTGTCAAGTTTTTATGCATGCAAAATGCTTTTCAGAGCGAGAGAAGCACTTTTTGACCAACAATGTGATTCTAACCTTACAATGTTGATATTGCTCAAAACTAATGGAATTCACTCCCAAATGGTGGTTTATGCTTAAATAACCCTTTTGTAACCATAAAAACACGTTTGAGTTGAAAGAAACAGAAATATTCACTTGTCAAGTTTTTATGCATGCAAAATGCTTTTCAGAGCGAGAGAAGCACTTTTTGAACAACAATGTGATTCTGACCTTTGAATGTTGATATTGCTCAAAACTAATGGAATTCACTCCCAAATGGTGGTTTATGCTTAAATAACCCATTTGTAACCATCAAAACACGTTTGAATCGAAAGAAACAGAAATATTCACTTGTCAAGTTTTTATGCGTGCAAAATGCTTTTCAGAGCGAGAGAAGCACTTTTTGACCAACAATGCGATTCTAACCTTACAATGTTGATATTGCTCAAAACTAATGGAATTCACTCCCAAATGGTGGTTTATGCTTAAATAACCCTTTTGTAAGCATAATAACACGTTTCCATTGAAAGTAACAGAAATATTCACTTTTCTAGTTTTTATGTGTGCAAAATGCTTTTCAGAGCGAGAGAAGCACTTTTTGACCAACAATGTGATTCTGACCTTTGAATGTTGATATTGCTCAAAACTAATGGAATTCACTCCCAAATGGTGGTTTATGCTTAAATAACCCTTTTGTAAGCATAATAACACGTTTGAATTGAAAGGAACAGAACTATTCACTTTTCTAGTTTTTATGTGTGCAAAATGCTTTTCAGAGCGAGAGAAGCACTTTTTGACCAACAATGTGATTCTGAACTTACAATGTTGATATTGCTCAAAACTAATGGAATCCACTCCCAAATGGTGGTTTATGCTTAAATAACCCATTTGTAACCATCAAAACAAGTTTGAATCGAAAGAAACAGAGATATTCACTTGTCAAGTTTTTATGCGTGCAAAATGCTTTTCAGAGCGAGAGAAGCACTTTTTGACCAACAATGCGATTCTAACCTTACAATGTTGATATTGCTCAAAACTAATGGAATTCACTCCCAAATGGTGGTTTATGCTTAAAGAACCACTTTGTAAGCATAATAACACGTTTGAATTGAAAGGAAGAGAACTATTCACTTTTATAGTTTTTATGTGTGCAAAATGCTTTTCAGAGCGAGAGAAGCACTTTTTGACCAACAATGTGATTCTGAACTTACAATGTTGATATTGCTCAAAACGAATGGAATTCACTCCCAAATGGTGGTTTATGCTTAAATAACCCTTTTGTAACCATAAAAACACGTTTGAGTTGAAAGAAACAGAAATATTCACTTGTCAAGTTTTTATGCATGCAAAATGCTTTTCAGAGCGAGAGAAGCACTTTTTGACCAACAATGTGATTCTGACCTTTGAATGTTGATATTGCTCAAAACTAATGGAATTCACTCCCAAATGGTGGTTTATGCTTAAATAACCCATTTGTAACCATCAAAACACGTTTGAATCGAAAGAAACAGAAATATTCACTTGTCAAGTTTTTATGCGTGCAAAATGCTTTTCAGAGCGAGAGAAGCACTTTTTGACCAACAATGCGATTCTAACCTTACAATGTTGATATTGCTCAAAACTAATGGAATTCACTCCCAAATGGTGGTTTATGCTTAAATAACCCTTTTGTAAGCATAATAACACGTTTCCATTGAAAGTAACAGAAATATTCACTTTTCTAGTTTTTATGTGTGCAAAATGCTTTTCAGAGCGAGAGAAGCACTTTTTGACCAACAATGTGATTCTGACCTTTGAATGTTGATATTGCTCAAAACTAATGGAATTCACTCCCAAATGGTGGTTTATGCTTAAATAACCCTTTTGTAAGCATAATAACACGTTTGAATTGAAAGGAACAGAACTATTCACTTTTCTAGTTTTTATGTGTGCAAAATGCTTTTCAGAGCGAGAGAAGCACTTTTTGACCAACAATGTGATTCTGAACTTACAATGTTGATATTGCTCAAAACTAATGGAATCCACTCCCAAATGGTGGTTTATGCTTAAATAACCCATTTGTAACCATCAAAACACATTTGAATCGAAAGAAACAGAGATATTCACTTGTGAAGTTTTTATGCGTGCAAAATGCTTTTCAGAGCGAGAGAAGCACTTTTTGACCAACAATGCGATTCTAACCTTACAATGTTGATATTGCTCAAAACGAATGGAATTCACTCCCAAATGGTGGTTTATGCTTAAATAACCCTTTTGTAACCATAAAAACACGTTTGAGTTGAAAGAAACAGAAATATTCACTTGTCAAGTTTTTATGCATGCAAAATGCTTTTCAGAGCGAGAGAAGCACTTTTTGACCAACAATGTGATTCTGACCTTTGAATGTTGATATTGCTCAAAACTAATGGAATTCACTCCCAAATGGTGGTTTATGCTTAAATAACCCATTTGTAACCATCAAAACACGTTTGAATCGAAAGAAACAGAAATATTCACTTGTCAAGTTTTTATGCGTGCAAAATGCTTTTCAGAGCGAGAGAAGCACTTTTTGACCAACAATGCGATTCTAACCTTACAATGTTGATATTGCTCAAAACTAATGGAATTCACTCCCAAATGGTGGTTTATGCTTAAATAACCCTTTTGTAAGCATAATAACACGTTTCCATTGAAAGTAACAGAAATATTCACTTTTCTAGTTTTTATGTGTGCAAAATGCTTTTCAGAGCGAGAGAAGCACTTTTTGACCAACAATGTGATTCTGACCTTTGAATGTTGATATTGCTCAAAACTAATGGAATTCACTCCCAAATGGTGGTTTATGCTTAAATAACCCTTTTGTAAGCATAATAACACGTTTGAATTGAAAGGAACAGAACTATTCACTTTTCTAGTTTTTATGTGTGCAAAATGCTTTTCAGAGCGAGAGAAGCACTTTTTGACCAACAATGTGATTCTGAACTTACAATGTTGATATTGCTCAAAACTAATGGAATCCACTCCCAAATGGTGGTTTATGCTTAAATAACCCATTTGTAACCATCAAAACACGTTTGAATCGAAAGAAACAGAGATATTCACTTGTCAAGTTTTTATGCGTGCCAAATGCTTTTCAGAGCGAGAGAAGCACTTTTTGACCAACAATGCGATTCTAACCTTACAATGTTGATATTGCTCAAAACGAATGGAATTCACTCCCAAATGGTGGTTTATGCTTAAATAACCCTTTTGTAACCATAAAAACACGTTTGAGTTGAAAGAAACAGAAATATTCACTTGTCAAGTTTTTATGAATGCAAAATGCTTTTCAGAGCGAGAGAAGCACTTTTTGACCAACAATGTGATTCTGACCTTTGAATGTTGATATTGCTCAAAACTAATGGAATTCACTCCCAAATGGTGGTTTATGCTTAAATAACCCATTTGTAACCATCAAAACACGTTTGAATCGAAAGAAACGGAAATATTCACTTGTCAAGTTTTTATGCGTGCAAAATGCTTTTCAGAGCGAGAGAAGCACTTTTTGACCAACAATGCGATTCTAACCTTACAATGTTGATATTGCTCAAAACTAATGGAATTCACTCCCAAATGGTGGTTTATGCTTAAATAACCCTTTTGTAAGCATAATAACACGTTTCCATTGAAAGTAACAGAAATATTCACTTTTCTAGTTTTTATGTGTGCAAAATGCTTTTCAGAGCGAGAGAAGCACTTTTTGACCAACAATGTGATTCTGACCTTTGAATGTTGATATTGCTCAAAACTAATGGAATTCACTCCCAAATGGTGGTTTATGCTTAAATAACCCTTTTGTAAGCATAATAACACGTTTGAATTGAAAGGAACAGAACTATTCACTTTTCTAGTTTTTATGTGTGCAAAATGCTTTTCAGAGCGAGAGAAGCACTTTTTGACCAACAATGTGATTCTGAACTTACAATGTTGATATTGCTCAAAACTAATGGAATCCACTCCCAAATGGTGGTTTATGCTTAAATAACCCATTTGTAACCATCAAAACACGTTTGAATCGAAAGAAACAGAGATATTCACTTGTCAAGTTTTTATGCGTGCAAAATGCTTTTCAGAGCGAGAGAAGCACTTTTTGACCAACAATGCGATTCTAACCTTACAATGTTGATATTGCTCAAAACTAATGGAATTCACTCCCAAATGGTGGTTTATGCTTAAATAACCCTTTTGTAAGCATAATAACACGTTTGAATTGAAAGGAACAGAACTATTCACTTTTATAGTTTTTATGTGTGCAAAATGCTTTTCAGAGCGAGAGAAGCACTTTTTGACCAACAATGTGATTCTGAACTTACAATGTTGATATTGCTCAAAACTAATGGAATCCACTCCCAAATGGTGGTTTATGCTTAAATAACCCTTTTGTAACCATCAAAACACGTTTGAGTTGAAAGAAACAGAAATATTCACTTGTCAAGTTTTTATGCATGCAAAATGCTTTTCAGAGTGAGAGAAGCACTTTTTGACCAACAATGTGATTCTGACCTTTGAATGTTGATATTGCTCAAAACTAATGGAATCCACTCCCAAATGGTGGTTTATGCTTAAATAACCCTTTTGTAAGCATAATAACACGTTTCCATTGAAAGTAACAGAAATATTCACTTTTCTAGTTTTTATGTGTGCAAAATGCTTTTCAGAGCGAGAGAAGCACTTTTTGACCAACAATGTGATTCTGAACTTTGAATGTTGATATTGCTCAAAACTAATGGAATTCACTCCCAAATGGTGGTTTATGCTTAAATAACCCATTTGTAACCATCAAAACACGTTTGAATCGAAAGAAACAGAAATATTCACTTGTCAAGTTTTTATGCGTGCAAAATGCTTTTCAGAGCGAGAGAAGCACTTTTTGACCAACAATGCGATTCTAACCTTACAATGTTGATATTGCTCAAAACTAATGGAATTCACTCCCAAATGGTGGTTTATGCTTAAATAACCCTTTTGTAAGCATAATAACACGTTTCCATTGAAAGTAACAGAAATATTCACTTTTCTAGTTTTTATGTGTGCAAAATGCTTTTCAGAGCGAGAGAAGCACTTTTTGACCAACAATGTGATTCTGACCTTTGAATGTTGATATTGCTCAAAACTAATGGAATTCACTCCCAAATGGTGGTTTATGCTTAAATAACCCTTTTGTAAGCATAATAACACGTTTGAATTGAAAGGAACAGAACTATTCACTTTTCTAGTTTTTATGTGTGCAAAATGCTTTTCAGAGCGAGAGAAGCACTTTTTGACCAACAATGTGATTCTGAACTTACAATGTTGATATTGCTCAAAACTAATGGAATCCACTCCCAAATGGTGGTTTATGCTTAAATAACCCATTTGTAACCATCAAAACACGTTTGAATCGAAAGAAACAGAGATATTCACTTGTGAAGTTTTTATGCGTGCAAAATGCTTTTCAGAGCGAGAGAAGCACTTTTTGACCAACAATGCGATTCTAACCTTACAATGTTGATATTGCTCAAAACGAATGGAATTCACTCCCAAATGGTGGTTTATGCTTAAATAACCCTTTTGTAACCATCAAAACACGTTTGAGTTGAAAGAAACAGAAATATTCACTTGTCAAGTTTTTATGCATGCAAAATGCTTTTCAGAGCGAGAGAAGCACTTTTTGACCAACAATGTGATTCTGACCTTTGAATCTTGATATTGCTCAAAACTAATGGAATTCACTCCCAAATGGTGGTTTATGCTTAAATAACCCATTTGTAACCATCAAAACAGGTTTGAATCGAAAGAAACAGAAATATTCACTTGTCAAGTTTTTATGCGTGCAAAATGCTTTTCAGAGCGAGAGAAGCACTTTTTGACCAACAATGCGATTCTAACCTTACAATGTTGATATTGCTCAAAACTAATGGAATTCACTCCCAAATGGTGGTTTATGCTTAAATAACCCTTTTGTAAGCATAATAACACGTTTCCATTGAAAGTAACAGAAATATTCACTTTTCTAGTTTTTATGTGTGCAAAATGCTTTTCAGAGCGAGAGAAGCACTTTTTGACCAACAATGTGATTCTGACCTTTGAATGTTGATATTGCTCAAAACTAATGGAATTCACTCCCAAATGGTGGTTTATGCTTAAATAACCCTTTTGTAAGCATAATAACACGTTTGAATTGAAAGGAACAGAACTATTCACTTTTCTAGTTTTTATGTGTGCAAAATGCTTTTCAGAGCGAGAGCAGCACTTTTTGACCAACAATGTGATTCTGAACTTACAATGTTGATATTGCTCAAAACTAATGGAATCCACTCCCAAATGGTGGTTTATGCTTAAATAACCCATTTGTAACCATCAAAACACGTTTGAATCGAAAGAAACAGAGATATTCACTTGTCAAGTTTTTATGCGTGCAAAATGCTTTTCAGAGCGAGAGAAGCACTTTTTGACCAACAATGCGATTCTAACCTTACAATGTTGATATTGCTCAAAACGAATGGAATTCACTCCCAAATGGTGGTTTATGCTTAAATAACCCTTTTGTAACCATAAAAACACGTTTGAGTTGAAAGAAACAGAAATATTCACTTGTCAAGTTTTTATGCATGCAAAATGCTTTTCAGAGCGAGAGAAGCACTTTTTGACCAACAATGTGATTCTGACCTTTGAATGTTGATATTGCTCAAAACTAATGGAATTCACTCCCAAATGGTGGTTTATGCTTAAATAACCCATTTGTAACCATCAAAACACGTTTGAATCGAAAGAAACGGAAATATTCACTTGTCAAGTTTTTATGCGTGCAAAATGCTTTTCAGAGCGAGAGAAGCACTTTTTGACCAACAATGCGATTCTAACCTTACAATGTTGATATTGCTCAAAACTAATGGAATTCACTCCCAAATGGTGGTTTATGCTTAAATAACCCTTTTGTAAGCATAATAACACGTTTCCATTGAAAGTAACAGAAATATTCACTTTTCTAGTTTTTATGTGTGCAAAATGCTTTTCAGAGCGAGAGAAGCACTTTTTGACCAACAATGTGATTCTGACCTTTGAATGTTGATATTGCTCAAAACTAATGGAATTCACTCCCAAATGGTGGTTTATGCTTAAATAACCCTTTTGTAAGCATAATAACACGTTTGAATTGAAAGGAACAGAACTATTCACTTTTCTAGTTTTTATGTGTGCAAAATGCTTTTCAGAGCGAGAGCAGCACTTTTTGACCAACAATGTGATTCTGAACTTACAATGTTGATATTGCTCAAAACTAATGGAATCCACTCCCAAATGGTGGTTTATGCTTAAATAACCCATTTGTAACCATCAAAACACGTTTGAATCGAAAGAAACAGAGATATTCACTTGTCAAGTTTTTATGCGTGCAAAATGCTTTTCAGAGCGAGAGAAGCACTTTTTGACCAACAATGCGATTCTAACCTTACAATGTTGATATTGCTCAAAACGAATGGAATTCACTCCCAAATGGTGGTTTATGCTTAAATAACCCTTTTGTAACCATAAAAACACGTTTGAGTTGAAAGAAACAGAAATATTCACTTGTCAAGTTTTTATGCATGCAAAATGCTTTTCAGAGCGAGAGAAGCACTTTTTGACCAACAATGTGATTCTGAACTTTGAATGTTGATATTGCTCAAAACTAATGGAATTCACTCCCAAATGGTGGTTTATGCTTAAATAACCCATTTGTAACCATCAAAACACGTTTGAATCGAAAGAAACGGAAATATTCACTTGTCAAGTTTTTATGCGTGCAAAATGCTTTTCAGAGCGAGAGAAGCACTTTTTGACCAACAATGCGATTCTAACCTTACAATGTTGATATTGCTCAAAACTAATGGAATTCACTCCCAAATGGTGGTTTATGCTTAAATAACCCTTTTGTAAGCATAATAACACGTTTCCATTGAAAGTAACAGAAATATTCACTTTTCTAGTTTTTATGTGTGCAAAATGCTTTTCAGAGCGAGAGAAGCACTTTTTGACCAACAATGTGATTCTGACCTTTGAATGTTGATATTGCTCAAAACTAATGGAATTCACTCCCAAATGGTGGTTTATGCTTAAATAACCCTTTTGTAAGCATAATAACACGTTTGAATTGAAAGGAACAGAACTATTCACTTTTCTAGTTTTTATGTGTGCAAAATGCTTTTCAGAGCGAGAGAAGCACTTTTTGACCAACAATGTGATTCTGAACTAACAATGTTGATATTGCTCAAAACTAATGGAATCCACTCCCAAATGGTGGTTTATGCTTAAATAACCCATTTGTAACCATCAAAACACGTTTGAATCGAAAGAAACAGAGATATTCACTTGTCAAGTTTTTATGCGTGCAAAATGCTTTTCAGAGCGAGAGAAGCACTTTTTGACCAACAATGCGATTCTAACCTTACAATGTTGATATTGCTCAAAACTAATGGAATTCACTCCCAAATGGTGGTTTATGCTTAAATAACCCTTTTGTAAGCATAATAACACGTTTGAATTGAAAGGAACAGAACTATTCACTTTCATAGTTTTTATGTGTGCAAAATGCTTTTCAGAGCGAGAGAAGCACTTTTTGACCAACAATGTGATTCTGAACTTACAATGTTGATATTGCTCAAAACTAATGGAATCCACTCCCAAATGGTGGTTTATGCTTAAATAACCCTTTTGTAACCATCAAAACACGTTTGAGTTGAAAGAAACAGAAATATTCACTTGTCAAGTTTTTATGCATGCAAAATGCTTTTCAGAGTGAGAGAAGCACTTTTTGACCAACAATGTGATTCTGACCTTTGAATGTTGATATTGCTCAAAACTAATGGAATTCACTCCCAAATGGTGGTTTATGCTTAAATAACCCATTTGTAACCATCAAAACACGTTTGAATCGAAAGAAACAGAAATATTCACTTGTCAAGTTTTTATGCGTGCAAAATGCTTTTCAGAGCGAGAGAAGCACTTTTTGACCAACAATGCGATTCTAACCTTACAATGTTGATATTGCTCAAAACTAATGGAATTCACTCCCAAATGGTGGTTTATGCTTAAATAACCCTTTTGTAAGCATAATAACACGTTTGAATTGAAAGGAACAGAACTATTCACTTTTATAGTTTTTATGTGTGCAAAATGCTTTTCAGAGCGAGAGAAGCACTTTTTGACCAACAATGTGATTCTGAACTTACAATGTTGATATTGCTCAAAACGAATGGAATTCACTCCCAAATGGTGGTTTATGCTTAAATAACCCTTTTATAACCATAAAAACACGTTTGAGTTGAAAGTAACAGAAATATTCACTTGTCAAGTTTTTATGCGTGCAAAATGCTTTTCAGAGCGAGAGAAGCACTTTTTGACCAACAATGTGATTCTGAACTTACAATGTTGATATTGCTCAAAACTAATGGAATCCACTCCCAAATGGTGGTTTATGCTTAAATAACCCATTTGTAACCATCAAAACACGTTTGAATCGAAAGTAACAGAAATATTCACTTTCTAGTTTTTATGTGTGCAAAATGCTTTTCAGAGCGAGAGGAGCACTTTTTGACCAACAATGTGATTCTGACCTTTGAATGTTGATATTGCTCAAAACTAATGGAATTCACTCCCAAATGGTGGTTTATGCTTAAATAACCCTTTTGTAAGCATAATAACACGTTTGAATTGAAAGGAACAGAACTATTCACTTTTCTAGTTTTTATGTGTGCAAAATGCTTTTCAGAGCGAGAGAAGCACTTTTTGACCAACAATGTGATTCTGAACTTACAATGTTGATATTGCTCAAAACTAATGGAATCCACTCCCAAATGGTGGTTTATGCTTAAATAACCCATTTGTAACCATCAAAACACGTTTGAATCGAAAGAAACAGAGATATTCACTTGTCAAGTTTTTATTCGTGCATAATGCTTTTCAGAGCGAGAGAAGCACTTTTTGACCAACAATGTGATTCTAACCTTACAATGTTGATATTGCTCAAAACTAATGGAATTCACTCCCAAATGGTGGTTTATGCATAAATAACCCTTTTGTAAGCATAATTACACGTTTGAATTAAAAGGAACAGAACTATTCACTTTTATAGTTTTTATGTGTGCAAAATGCTTTTCAGAGCGAGAGAAGCACTTTTTGACCAACAATGTGATTCTGAACTTACAATGTTGATATTGCTCAAAACGAATGGAATTCACTCCCAAATGGTGGTTTATGCTTAAATAACCCTTTTGTAACCATAAAAACACGTTTGAGTTGAAAGAAACAGAAATATTCACTTTTCAAGTTTTTATGCGTGCAAAATGCTTTTCAGAGCGAGAGAAGCACTTTTTGACCAACAATGTGATTTTTACCTTACAATGTTGATATTACTCAAAACTAATGGAATTCACTCCCAAATGGTGGTTTATGCTTAAATAACCCTTTTGTAAGCATAATAACACGTTTCCATTGAAAGTAACAGAAATATTCACTTTTCTAGTTTTTATGTGTGCAAAATGCTTTTCAGAGCGAGAGAAGCACTTTTTGACCAACAATGTGATTCTGACCTTTGAATGTTGATATTGCTCAAAACTAATGGAATTCACTCCCAAATGGTGGTTTATGCTTAAATAACCCTTTTGTAAGCATAATAACACGTTTGAATTGAAAGGAACAGAACTATTCACTTTTCTAGTTTTTATGTGTGCAAAATGCTTTTCAGAGCGAGAGAAGCACTTTTTGACCAACAATGTGATTCTGACCTTACAATGTTGATATTGCTCAAAACTAATGGAATCCACTCCCAAATGGTGGTTTATGCTTAAATAACCCATTTGTAACCATCAAAACACGTTTGAATCGAAAGAAACAGATATATTCACTTGTGAAGTTTTTATTCGTGCAAAATGCTTTTCAGAGCGAGAGAAGCACTTTTTGACCAACAATGCGATTCTAACCTTACAATGTTGATATTGCTCAAAACTAATGGAATTCACTCCCAAATGGTGGTTTATGCTTAAATAACCCTTTTGTAAGCATAATAACACGTTTCCATTGAAAGTAACAGAAATATTCACATTTCTAGTTTTTATGTGTGCAAAATGCTTTTCAGAGCGAGAGAAGCACTTTTTGACCAACAATGTGATTCTGACCTTTGAATGTTGATATTGCTCAAAACTAATGGAATTCACTCCCAAATGGTGGTTTATGCTTAAATAACCCTTTTGTAAGCATAATAACACGTTTGAATTGAAAGGAACAGAACTATTCACTTTTCTAGTTTTTATGTGTGCAAAATGCTTTTCAGAGCGAGAGAAGCACTTTTTGACCAACAATGTGATTCTGAACTTACAATGTTGATATTGCTCAAAACTAATGGAATCCACTCCCAAATGGTGGTTTATGCTTAAATAACCCATTTGTAACCATCAAAACACGTTTGAATCGAAAGAAACAGAGATATTCACTTGTCAAGTTTTTATGCGTGCAAAATGCTTTTCAGAGCGAGAGAAGCACTTTTTGACCAACAATGCGATTCTAACCTTACAATGTTGATATTGCTCAAAACTAATGGAATTCACTCCCAAATGGTGGTTTATGCTTAAATAACCCTTTTGTAAGCATAATAACACGTTTGAATTGAAAGGAACAGAACTATTCACTTTTATAGTTTTTATGTGTGCAAAATGCTTTTCAGAGCGAGAGAAGCACTTTTTGACCAACAATGTGATTCTGAACTTACAATGTTGATATTGCTCAAAACGAATGGAATTCACTCCCAAATGGTGGTTTATGCTTAAATAACCCTTTTGTAACCATAAAAACACGTTTGAGTTTAAAGAAACAGAAATATTCACTTGTCAAGTTTTTATGCGTGCAAAATGCTTTTCAGAGCGAGAGAAGCACTTTTTGACCAACAATGTGATTCTGAACTTACAATGTTGATATTGCTCAAAACTAATGGAATCCACTCCCAAATGGTGGTTTATGCTTAAATAACCCATTTGTAACCATCAAAACACGTTTGAATCGAAAGTAACAGAAATATTCACTTTCTAGTTTTTATGTGTGCAAAATGCTTTTCAGAGCGAGAGAAGCACTTTTTGACCAACAATGTGATTCTGACCTTTGAATGTTGATATTGCTCAAAACTAATGGAATTCACTCCCAAATGGTGGTTTATGCTTAAATAACCCTTTTGTAAGCATAATAACACGTTTGAATTGAAAGGAACAGAACTATTCACTTTTCTAGTTTTTATGTGTGCAAAATGCTTTTCAGAGCGAGAGAAGCACTTTTTGACCAACAATGTGATTCTGAACTTACAATGTTGATATTGCTCAAAACTAATGGAATCCACTCCCAAATGGTGGTTGATGCTTAAATAACCCATTTGTAACCATCAAAACACCTTTGAATCGAAAGAAACAGAGATATTCACTTGTCAAGTTTTTATGCGTGCAAAATGCTTTTCAGAGCGAGAGAAGCACTTTTTGACCAACAATGTGATTCTGACCTTTGAATGTTGATATTGCTCAAAACTAATGGAATTCACTCCCAAATGGTGGTTTATGCTTAAATAACCCTTTTGTAAGCATAATAACACGTTTGAATTGAAAGGAACAGAACTATTCACTTTTCTAGTTTTTATGTGTGCAAAATGCTTTTCAGAGCGAGAGAAGCACTTTTTGACCAACAATGTGATTCTGAACTTACAATGTTGATATTGCTCAAAACTAATGGAATCCACTCCCAAATGGTGGTTTATGCTTAAATAACCCATTTGTAACCATCAAAACACGTTTGAATCGAAAGAAACAGAGATATTCACTTGTGAAGTTTTTATGCGTGCAAAATGCTTTTCAGAGCGAGAGAAGCACTTTTTGACCAACAATGCGATTCTAACCTTACAATGTTGATATTGCTCAAAACGAATGGAATTCACTCCCAAATGGTGGTTTATGCTTAAATAACCCTTTTGTAACCATAAAAACACGTTTGAGTTGAAAGAAACAGAAATATTCACTTGTCAAGTTTTTATGCATGCAAAATGCTTTTCAGAGCGAGAGAAGCACTTTTTGACCAACAATGTGATTCTGACCTTTGAATGTTGATATTGCTCAAAACTAATGGAATTCACTCCCAAATGGTGGTTTATGCTTAAATAACCCATTTGTAACCATCAAAACACGTTTGAATCGAAAGAAACAGAAATATTCACTTGTCAAGTTTTTATGCGTGCAAAATGCTTTTCAGAGCGAGAGAAGCACTTTTTGACCAACAATGCGATTCTAACCTTACAATGTTGATATTGCTCAAAACTAATGGAATTCACTCCCAAATGGTGGTTTATGCTTAAATAACCCTTTTGTAAGCATAATAACACGTTTCCATTGAAAGTAACAGAAATATTCACTTTTCTAGTTTTTATGTGTGCAAAATGCTTTTCAGAGCGAGAGAAGCACTTTTTGACCAACAATGTGATTCTGAACTTACAATGTTGATATTGCTCAAAACTAATGGAATCCACTCCCAAATGGTGGTTTATGCTTAAATAACCCATTTGTAACCATCAAAACACGTTTGAATCGAAAGAAACAGAGATATTCACTTGTCAAGTTTTTATGCGTGCAAAATGCTTTTCAGAGCGAGAGAAGCACTTTTTGACCAACAATGCGATTCTAACCTTACAATGTTGATATTGCTCAAAACTAATGGAATTCACTCCCAAATGGTGGTTTATGCTTAAATAACCCTTTTGTAAGCATAATAACACGTTTGAATTGAAAGGAACAGAACTATTCACTTTTATAGTTTTTATGTGTGCAAAATGCTTTTCAGAGCGAGAGAAGCACTTTTTGACCAACAATGTGATTCTGAACTTACAATGTTGATATTGCTCAAAACGAATGGAATTCACTCCCAAATGGTGGTTTATGCTTAAATAACCCTTTTGTAACCATAAAAACACGTTTGAGTTTAAAGAAACAGAAATATTCACTTGTCAAGTTTTTATGCGTGCAAAATGCTTTTCAGAGCGAGAGAAGCACTTTTTGACCAACAATGTGATTCTGAACTTACAATGTTGATATTGCTCAAAACTAATGGAATCCACTCCCAAATGGTGGTTTATGCTTAAATAACCCATTTGTAACCATCAAAACACGTTTGAATCGAAAGTAACAGAAATATTCACTTTCTAGTTTTTATGTGTGCAAAATGCTTTTCAGAGCGAGAGAAGCACTTTTTGACCAACAATGTGATTCTGACCTTTGAATGTTGATATTGCTCAAAACTAATGGAATTCACTCCCAAATGGTGGTTTATGCTTAAATAACCCTTTTGTAAGCATAATAACACGTTTGAATTGAAAGGAACAGAACTATTCACTTTTCTAGTTTTTATGTGTGCAAAATGCTTTTCAGAGCGAGAGAAGCACTTTTTGACCAACAATGTGATTCTGAACTTACAATGTTGATATTGCTCAAAACTAATGGAATCCACTCCCAAATGGTGGTTGATGCTTAAATAACCCATTTGTAACCATCAAAACACCTTTGAATCGAAAGAAACAGAGATATTCACTTGTCAAGTTTTTATGCGTGCAAAATGCTTTTCAGAGCGAGAGAAGCACTTTTTGACCAACAATGTGATTCTGACCTTTGAATGTTGATATTGCTCAAAACTAATGGAATTCACTCCCAAATGGTGGTTTATGCTTAAATAACCCTTTTGTAAGCATAATAACACGTTTGAATTGAAAGGAACAGAACTATTCACTTTTCTAGTTTTTATGTGTGCAAAATGCTTTTCAGAGCGAGAGAAGCACTTTTTGACCAACAATGTGATTCTGAACTTACAATGTTGATATTGCTCAAAACTAATGGAATCCACTCCCAAATGGTGGTTTATGCTTAAATAACCCATTTGTAACCATCAAAACACGTTTGAATCGAAAGAAACAGAGATATTCACTTGTGAAGTTTTTATGCGTGCAAAATGCTTTTCAGAGCGAGAGAAGCACTTTTTGACCAACAATGCGATTCTAACCTTACAATGTTGATATTGCTCAAAACGAATGGAATTCACTCCCAAATGGTGGTTTATGCTTAAATAACCCTTTTGTAACCATAAAAACACGTTTGAGTTGAAAGAAACAGAAATATTCACTTGTCAAGTTTTTATGCATGCAAAATGCTTTTCAGAGCGAGAGAAGCACTTTTTGACCAACAATGTGATTCTGACCTTTGAATGTTGATATTGCTCAAAACTAATGGAATTCACTCCCAAATGGTGGTTTATGCTTAAATAACCCATTTGTAACCATCAAAACACGTTTGAATCGAAAGAAACAGAAATATTCACTTGTCAAGTTTTTATGCGTGCAAAATGCTTTTCAGAGCGAGAGAAGCACTTTTTGACCAACAATGCGATTCTAACCTTACAATGTTGATATTGCTCAAAACTAATGGAATTCACTCCCAAATGGTGGTTTATGCTTAAATAACCCTTTTGTAAGCATAATAACACGTTTCCATTGAAAGTAACAGAAATATTCACTTTTCTAGTTTTTATGTGTGCAAAATGCTTTTCAGAGCGAGAGAAGCACATTTTGACCAACAATGTGATTCTGACCTTTGAATGTTGATATTGCTCAAAACTAATGGAATTCACTCCCAAATGGTGGTTTATGCTTAAATAACCCTTTTGTAAGCATAATAACACGTTTGAATTGAAAGGAACAGAACTATTCACTTTTCTAGTTTTTATGTGTGCAAAATGCTTTTCAGAGCGAGAGCAGCACTTTTTGACCAACAATGTGATTCTGAACTTACAATGTTGATATTGCTCAAAACTAATGGAATCCACTCCCAAATGGTGGTTTATGCTTAAATAACCCATTTGTAACCATCAAAACACGTTTGAATCGAAAGAAACAGAGATATTCACTTGTCAAGTTTTTATGCGTGCAAAATGCTTTTCAGAGCGAGAGAAGCACTTTTTGACCAACAATGCGATTCTAACCTTACAATGTTGATATTGCTCAAAACGAATGGAATTCACTCCCAAATGGTGGTTTATGCTTAAATAACCCTTTTGTAACCATAAAAACACGTTTGAGTTGAAAGAAACAGAAATATTCACTTGTCAAGTTTTTATGCATGCAAAATGCTTTTCAGAGCGAGAGAAGCACTTTTTGACCAACAATGTGATTCTGACCTTTGAATGTTGATATTGCTCAAAACTAATGGAATTCACTCCCAAATGGTGGTTTATGCTTAAATAACCCATTTGTAACCATCAAAACACGTTTGAATCGAAAGAAACGGAAATATTCACTTGTCAAGTTTTTATGCGTGCAAAATGCTTTTCAGAGCGAGAGAAGCACTTTTTGACCAACAATGCGATTCTAACCTTACAATGTTGATATTGCTCAAAACTAATGGAATTCACTCCCAAATGGTGGTTTATGCTTAAATAACCCTTTTGTAAGCATAATAACACGTTTCCATTGAAAGTAACAGAAATATTCACTTTTCTAGTTTTTATGTGTGCAAAATGCTTTTCAGAGCGAGAGAAGCACTTTTTGACCAACAATGTGATTCTGACCTTTGAATGTTGATATTGCTCAAAACTAATGGAATTCACTCCCAAATGGTGGTTTATGCTTAAATAACCCTTTTGTAAGCATAATAACACGTTTGAATTGAAAGGAACAGAACTATTCACTTTTCTAGTTTTTATGTGTGCAAAATGCTTTTCAGAGCGAGAGAAGCACTTTTTGACCAACAATGTGATTCTGAACTAACAATGTTGATATTGCTCAAAACTAATGGAATCCACTCCCAAATGGTGGTTTATGCTTAAATAACCCATTTGTAACCATCAAAACACGTTTGAATCGAAAGAAACAGAGATATTCACTTGTCAAGTTTTTATGCGTGCAAAATGCTTTTCAGAGCGAGAGAAGCACTTTTTGACCAACAATGCGATTCTAACCTTACAATGTTGATATTGCTCAAAACTAATGGAATTCACTCCCAAATGGTGGTTTATGCTTAAATAACCCTTTTGTAAGCATAATAACACGTTTGAATTGAAAGGAACAGAACTATTCACTTTCATAGTTTTTATGTGTGCAAAATGCTTTTCAGAGCGAGAGAAGCACTTTTTGACCAACAATGTGATTCTGAACTTACAATGTTGATATTGCTCAAAACTAATGGAATCCACTCCCAAATGGTGGTTTATGCTTAAATAACCCTTTTGTAACCATCAAAACACGTTTGAGTTGAAAGAAACAGAAATATTCACTTGTCAAGTTTTTATGCATGCAAAATGCTTTTCAGAGTGAGAGAAGCACTTTTTGACCAACAATGTGATTCTGACCTTTGAATGTTGATATTGCTCAAAACTAATGGAATTCACTCCCAAATGGTGGTTTATGCTTAAATAACCCATTTGTAACCATCAAAACACGTTTGAATCGAAAGAAACAGAAATATTCACTTGTCAAGTTTTTATGCGTGCAAAATGCTTTTCAGAGCGAGAGAAGCACTTTTTGACCAACAATGCGATTCTAACCTTACAATGTTGATATTGCTCAAAACTAATGGAATTCACTCCCAAATGGTGGTTTATGCTTAAATAACCCTTTTGTAAGCATAATAACACGTTTGAATTGAAAGGAACAGAACTATTCACTTTTATAGTTTTTATGTGTGCAAAATGCTTTTCAGAGCGAGAGAAGCACTTTTTGACCAACAATGTGATTCTGAACTTACAATGTTGATATTGCTCAAAACGAATGGAATTCACTCCCAAATGGTGGTTTATGCTTAAATAACCCTTTTATAACCATAAAAACACGTTTGAGTTGAAAGTAACAGAAATATTCACTTGTCAAGTTTTTATGCGTGCAAAATGCTTTTCAGAGCGAGAGAAGCACTTTTTGACCAACAATGTGATTCTGAACTTACAATATTGATATTGCTCAAAACTAATGGAATCCACTCCCAAATGGTGGTTTATGCTTAAATAACCCATTTGTAACCATCAAAACATGTTTGAATCGAAAGTAACAGAAATATTCACTTTCTAGTTTTTATGTGTGCAAAATGCTTTTCAGAGCGAGAGAAGCACTTTTTGACCAACAATGTGATTCTGACCTTTGAATGTTGATATTGCTCAAAACTAATGGAATTCACTCCCAAATGGTGGTTTATGCTTAAATAACCCTTTTGTAAGCATAATAACACGTTTGAATTGAAAGGAACAGAACTATTCACTTTTCTAGTTTTTATGTGTGCAAAATGCTTTTCAGAGCGAGAGAAGCACTTTTTGACCAACAATGTGATTCTGAACTTACAATGTTGATATTGCTCAAAACTAATGGAATCCACTCCCAAATGGTGGTTTATGCTTAAATAACCCATTTGTAACCATCAAAACACGTTTGAATCGAAAGAAACAGAGATATTCACTTGTCAAGTTTTTATTCGTGCATAATGCTTTTCAGAGCGAGAGAAGCACTTTTTGACCAACAATGTGATTCTAACCTTACAATGTTGATATTGCTCAAAACTAATGGAATTCACTCCCAAATGGTGGTTTATGCATAAATAACCCTTTTGTAAGCATAATTACACGTTTGAATTAAAAGGAACAGAACTATTCACTTTTATAGTTTTTATGTGTGCAAAATGCTTTTCAGAGCGAGAGAAGCACTTTTTGACCAACAATGTGATTCTGAACTTACAATGTTGATATTGCTCAAAACGAATGGAATTCACTCCCAAATGGTGGTTTATGCTTAAATAACCCTTTTGTAACCATAAAAACACGTTTGAGTTGAAAGAAACAGAAATATTCACTTTTCAAGTTTTTATGCGTGCAAAATGCTTTTCAGAGCGAGAGAAGCACTTTTTGACCAACAATGTGATTTTTACCTTACAATGTTGATATTACTCAAAACTAATGGAATTCACTCCCAAATGGTGGTTTATGCTTAAATAACCCTTTTGTAAGCATAATAACACGTTTCCATTGAAAGTAACAGAAATATTCACTTTTCTAGTTTTTATGTGTGCAAAATGCTTTTCAGAGCGAGAGAAGCACTTTTTGACCAACAATGTGATTCTGACCTTTGAATGTTGATATTGCTCAAAACTAATGGAATTCACTCCCAAATGGTGGTTTATGCTTAAATAACCCTTTTGTAAGCATAATAACACGTTTGAATTGAAAGGAACAGAACTATTCACTTTTCTAGTTTTTATGTGTGCAAAATGCTTTTCAGAGCGAGAGAAGCACTTTTTGACCAACAATGTGATTCTGACCTTACAATGTTGATATTGCTCAAAACTAATGGAATCCACTCCCAAATGGTGGTTTATGCTTAAATAACCCATTTGTAACCATCAAAACACGTTTGAATCGAAAGAAACAGATATATTCACTTGTGAAGTTTTTATTCGTGCAAAATGCTTTTCAGAGCGAGAGAAGCACTTTTTGACCAACAATGCGATTCTAACCTTACAATGTTGATATTGCTCAAAACTAATGGAATTCACTCCCAAATGGTGGTTTATGCTTAAATAACCCTTTTGTAAGCATAATAACACGTTTCCATTGAAAGTAACAGAAATATTCACATTTCTAGTTTTTATGTGTGCAAAATACTTTTCAGAGCGAGAGAAGCACTTTTTGACCAACAATGTGATTCTGACCTTTGAATGTTGATATTGCTCAAAACTAATGGAATTCACTCCCAAATGGTGGTTTATGCTTAAATAACCCTTTTGTAAGCATAATAACACGTTTGAATTGAAAGGAACAGAACTATTCACTTTTCTAGTTTTTATGTGTGCAAAATGCTTTTCAGAGCGAGAGAAGCACTTTTTGACCAACAATGTGATTCTGAACTTACAATGTTGATATTGCTCAAAACTAATGGAATCCACTCCCAAATGGTGGTTTATGCTTAAATAACCCATTTGTAACCATCAAAACACGTTTGAATCGAAAGAAACAGAGATATTCACTTGTCAAGTTTTTATGCGTGCAAAATGCTTTTCAGAGCGAGAGAAGCACTTTTTGACCAACAATGCGATTCTAACCTTACAATGTTGATATTGCTCAAAACTAATGGAATCCACTCCCAAATGGTGGTTTATGCTTAAATAACCCATTTGTAACCATCAAAACACGTTTGAATCGAAAGTAACAGAAATATTCACTTTCTAGTTTTTATGTGTGCAAAATGCTTTTCAGAGCGAGAGAAGCACTTTTTGACCAACAATGTGATTCTGACCTTTGAATGTTGATATTGCTCAAAACTAATGGAATTCACTCCCAAATGGTGGTTTATGCTTAAATAACCCTTTTGTAAGCATAATAACACGTTTGAATTGAAAGGAACAGAACTATTCACTTTTCTAGTTTTTATGTGTGCAAAATGCTTTTCAGAGCGAGAGAAGCACTTTTTGACCAACAATGTGATTCTGAACTTACAATGTTGATATTGCTCAAAACTAATGGAATCCACTCCCAAATGGTGGTTGATGCTTAAATAACCCATTTGTAACCATCAAAACACCTTTGAATCGAAAGAAACAGAGATATTCACTTGTCAAGTTTTTATGCGTGCAAAATGCTTTTCAGAGCGAGAGAAGCACTTTTTGACCAACAATGTGATTCTGACCTTTGAATGTTGATATTGCTCAAAACTAATGGAATTCACTCCCAAATGGTGGTTTATGCTTAAATAACCCTTTTGTAAGCATAATAACACGTTTGAATTGAAAGGAACAGAACTATTCACTTTTCTAGTTTTTATGTGTGCAAAATGCTTTTCAGAGCGAGAGAAGCACTTTTTGACCAACAATGTGATTCTGAACTTACAATGTTGATATTGCTCAAAACTAATGGAATCCACTCCCAAATGGTGGTTTATGCTTAAATAACCCATTTGTAACCATCAAAACACGTTTGAATCGAAAGAAACAGAGATATTCACTTGTGAAGTTTTTATGCGTGCAAAATGCTTTTCAGAGCGAGAGAAGCACTTTTTGACCAACAATGCGATTCTAACCTTACAATGTTGATATTGCTCAAAACGAATGGAATTCACTCCCAAATGGTGGTTTATGCTTAAATAACCCTTTTGTAACCATAAAAACACGTTTGAGTTGAAAGAAACAGAAATATTCACTTGTCAAGTTTTTATGCATGCAAAATGCTTTTCAGAGCGAGAGAAGCACTTTTTGACCAACAATGTGATTCTGACCTTTGAATGTTGATATTGCTCAAAACTAATGGAATTCACTCCCAAATGGTGGTTTATGCTTAAATAACCCATTTGTAACCATCAAAACACGTTTGAATCGAAAGAAACAGAAATATTCACTTGTCAAGTTTTTATGCGTGCAAAATGCTTTTCAGAGCGAGAGAAGCACTTTTTGACCAACAATGCGATTCTAACCTTACAATGTTGATATTGCTCAAAACTAATGGAATTCACTCCCAAATGGTGGTTTATGCTTAAATAACCCTTTTGTAAGCATAATAACACGTTTCCATTGAAAGTAACAGAAATATTCACTTTTCTAGTTTTTATGTGTGCAAAATGCTTTTCAGAGCGAGAGAAGCACTTTTTGACCAACAATGTGATTCTGACCTTTGAATGTTGATATTGCTCAAAACTAATGGAATTCACTCCCAAATGGTGGTTTATGCTTAAATAACCCTTTTGTAAGCATAATAACACGTTTGAATTGAAAGGAACAGAACTATTCACTTTTCTAGTTTTTATGTGTGCAAAATGCTTTTCAGAGCGAGAGCAGCACTTTTTGACCAACAATGTGATTCTGAACTTACAATGTTGATATTGCTCAAAACTAATGGAATCCACTCCCAAATGGTGGTTTATGCTTAAATAACCCATTTGTAACCATCAAAACACGTTTGAATCGAAAGAAACAGAGATATTCACTTGTCAAGTTTTTATGCGTGCAAAATGCTTTTCAGAGCGAGAGAAGCACTTTTTGACCAACAATGCGATTCTAACCTTACAATGTTGATATTGCTCAAAACGAATGGAATTCACTCCCAAATGGTGGTTTATGCTTAAATAACCCTTTTGTAACCATAAAAACACGTTTGAGTTGAAAGAAACAGAAATATTCACTTGTCAAGTTTTTATGCATGCAAAATGCTTTTCAGAGCGAGAGAAGCACTTTTTGACCAACAATGTGATTCTGACCTTTGAATGTTGATATTGCTCAAAACTAATGGAATTCACTCCCAAATGGTGGTTTATGCTTAAATAACCCATTTGTAACCATCAAAACACGTTTGAATCGAAAGAAACGGAAATATTCACTTGTCAAGTTTTTATGCGTGCAAAATGCTTTTCAGAGCGAGAGAAGCACTTTTTGACCAACAATGCGATTCTAACCTTACAATGTTGATATTGCTCAAAACTAATGGAATTCACTCCCAAATGGTGGTTTATGCTTAAATAACCCTTTTGTAAGCATAATAACACGTTTCCATTGAAAGTAACAGAAATATTCACTTTTCTAGTTTTTATGTGTGCAAAATGCTTTTCAGAGCGAGAGAAGCACTTTTTGACCAACAATGTGATTCTGACCTTTGAATGTTGATATTGCTCAAAACTAATGGAATTCACTCCCAAATGGTGGTTTATGCTTAAATAACCCTTTTGTAAGCATAATAACACGTTTGAATTGAAAGGAACAGAACTATTCACTTTTCTAGTTTTTATGTGTGCAAAATGCTTTTCAGAGCGAGAGAAGCACTTTTTGACCAACAATGTGATTCTGAACTAACAATGTTGATATTGCTCAAAACTAATGGAATCCACTCCCAAATGGTGGTTTATGCTTAAATAACCCATTTGTAACCATCAAAACACGTTTGAATCGAAAGAAACAGAGATATTCACTTGTCAAGTTTTTATGCGTGCAAAATGCTTTTCAGAGCGAGAGAAGCACTTTTTGACCAACAATGCGATTCTAACCTTACAATGTTGATATTGCTCAAAACTAATGGAATTCACTCCCAAATGGTGGTTTATGCTTAAATAACCCTTTTGTAAGCATAATAACACGTTTGAATTGAAAGGAACAGAACTATTCACTTTCATAGTTTTTATGTGTGCAAAATGCTTTTCAGAGCGAGAGAAGCACTTTTTGACCAACAATGTGATTCTGAACTTACAATGTTGATATTGCTCAAAACTAATGGAATCCACTCCCAAATGGTGGTTTATGCTTAAATAACCCTTTTGTAACCATCAAAACACGTTTGAGTTGAAAGAAACAGAAATATTCACTTGTCAAGTTTTTATGCATGCAAAATGCTTTTCAGAGTGAGAGAAGCACTTTTTGACCAACAATGTGATTCTGACCTTTGAATGTTGATATTGCTCAAAACTAATGGAATTCACTCCCAAATGGTGGTTTATGCTTAAATAACCCATTTGTAACCATCAAAACACGTTTGAATCGAAAGAAACAGAAATATTCACTTGTCAAGTTTTTATGCGTGCAAAATGCTTTTCAGAGCGAGAGAAGCACTTTTTGACCAACAATGCGATTCTAACCTTACAATGTTGATATTGCTCAAAACTAATGGAATTCACTCCCAAATGGTGGTTTATGCTTAAATAACCCTTTTGTAAGCATAATAACACGTTTGAATTGAAAGGAACAGAACTATTCACTTTTATAGTTTTTATGTGTGCAAAATGCTTTTCAGAGCGAGAGAAGCACTTTTTGACCAACAATGTGATTCTGAACTTACAATGTTGATATTGCTCAAAACGAATGGAATTCACTCCCAAATGGTGGTTTATGCTTAAATAACCCTTTTATAACCATAAAAACACGTTTGAGTTGAAAGTAACAGAAATATTCACTTGTCAAGTTTTTATGCGTGCAAAATGCTTTTCAGAGCGAGAGAAGCACTTTTTGACCAACAATGTGATTCTGAACTTACAATATTGATATTGCTCAAAACTAATGGAATCCACTCCCAAATGGTGGTTTATGCCTAAATAACCCATTTGTAACCATCAAAACACGATTGAATCGAAAGTAACAGAAATATTCACTTTCTAGTTTTTATGTGTGCAAAATGCTTTTCAGAGCGAGAGAAGCACTTTTTGACCAACAATGTGATTCTGACCTTTGAATGTTGATATTGCTCAAAACTAATGGAATTCACTCCCAAATGGTGGTTTATGCTTAAATAACCCTTTTGTAAGCATAATAACACGTTTGAATTGAAAGGAACAGAACTATTCACTTTTCTAGTTTTTATGTGTGCAAAATGCTTTTCAGAGCGAGAGAAGCACTTTTTGACCAACAATGTGATTCTGAACTTACAATGTTGATATTGCTCAAAACTAATGGAATCCACTCCCAAATGGTGGTTTATGCTTAAATAACCCATTTGTAACCATCAAAACACGTTTGAATCGAAAGAAACAGAGATATTCACTTGTCAAGTTTTTATTCGTGCATAATGCTTTTCAGAGCGAGAGAAGCACTTTTTGACCAACAATGTGATTCTAACCTTACAATGTTGATATTGCTCAAAACTAATGGAATTCACTCCCAAATGGTGGTTTATGCATAAATAACCCTTTTGTAAGCATAATTACACGTTTGAATTAAAAGGAACAGAACTATTCACTTTTATAGTTTTTATGTGTGCAAAATGCTTTTCAGAGCGAGAGAAGCACTTTTTGACCAACAATGTGATTCTGAACTTACAATGTTGATATTGCTCAAAACGAATGGAATTCACTCCCAAATGGTGGTTTATGCTTAAATAACCCTTTTGTAACCATAAAAACACGTTTGAGTTGAAAGAAACAGAAATATTCACTTTTCAAGTTTTTATGCGTGCAAAATGCTTTTCAGAGCGAGAGAAGCACTTTTTGACCAACAATGTGATTTTTACCTTACAATGTTGATATTACTCAAAACTAATGGAATTCACTCCCAAATGGTGGTTTATGCTTAAATAACCCTTTTGTAAGCATAATAACACGTTTCCATTGAAAGTAACAGAAATATTCACTTTTCTAGTTTTTATGTGTGCAAAATGCTTTTCAGAGCGAGAGAAGCACTTTTTGACCAACAATGTGATTCTGACCTTTGAATGTTGATATTGCTCAAAACTAATGGAATTCACTCCCAAATGGTGGTTTATGCTTAAATAACCCTTTTGTAAGCATAATAACACGTTTGAATTGAAAGGAACAGAACTATTCACTTTTCTAGTTTTTATGTGTGCAAAATGCTTTTCAGAGCGAGAGAAGCACTTTTTGACCAACAATGTGATTCTGACCTTACAATGTTGATATTGCTCAAAACTAATGGAATCCACTCCCAAATGGTGGTTTATGCTTAAATAACCCATTTGTAACCATCAAAACACGTTTGAATCGAAAGAAACAGATATATTCACTTGTGAAGTTTTTATTCGTGCAAAATGCTTTTCAGAGCGAGAGAAGCACTTTTTGACCAACAATGCGATTCTAACCTTACAATGTTGATATTGCTCAAAACTAATGGAATTCACTCCCAAATGGTGGTTTATGCTTAAATAACCCTTTTGTAAGCATAATAACACGTTTCCATTGAAAGTAACAGAAATATTCACATTTCTAGTTTTTATGTGTGCAAAATGCTTTTCAGAGCGAGAGAAGCACTTTTTGACCAACAATGTGATTCTGACCTTTGAATGTTGATATTGCTCAAAACTAATGGAATTCACTCCCAAATGGTGGTTTATGCTTAAATAACCCTTTTGTAAGCATAATAACACGTTTGAATTGAAAGGAACAGAACTATTCACTTTTCTAGTTTTTATGTGTGCAAAATGCTTTTCAGAGCGAGAGAAGCACTTTTTGACCAACAATGTGATTCTGAACTTACAATGTTGATATTGCTCAAAACTAATGGAATCCACTCCCAAATGGTGGTTTATGCTTAAATAACCCATTTGTAACCATCAAAACACGTTTGAATCGAAAGAAACAGAGATATTCACTTGTCAAGTTTTTATGCGTGCAAAATGCTTTTCAGAGCGAGAGAAGCACTTTTTGACCAACAATGCGATTCTAACCTTACAATGTTGATATTGCTCAAAACTAATGGAATTCACTCCCAAATGGTGGTTTATGCTTAAATAACCCTTTTGTAAGCATAATAACACGTTTGAATTGAAAGGAACAGAACTATTCACTTTTATAGTTTTTATGTGTGCAAAATGCTTTTCAGAGCGAGAGAAGCACTTTTTGACCAACAATGTGATTCTGAACTTACAATGTTGATATTGCTCAAAACGAATGGAATTCACTCCCAAATGGTGGTTTATGCTTAAATAACCCTTTTGTAACCATAAAAACACGTTTGAGTTTAAAGAAACAGAAATATTCACTTGTCAAGTTTTTATGCGTGCAAAATGCTTTTCAGAGCGAGAGAAGCACTTTTTGACCAACAATGTGATTCTGAACTTACAATGTTGATATTGCTCAAAACTAATGGAATCAACTCCCAAATGGTGGTTTATGCTTAAATAACCCATTTGTAACCATCAAAACACGTTTGAATCGAAAGTAACAGAAATATTCACTTTCTAGTTTTTATGTGTGCAAAATGCTTTTCAGAGCGAGAGAAGCACTTTTTGACCAACAATGTGATTCTGACCTTTGAATGTTGATATTGCTCAAAACTAATGGAATTCACTCCCAAATGGTGGTTTATGCTTAAATAACCCTTTTGTAAGCATAATAACACGTTTGAATTGAAAGGAACAGAACTATTCACTTTTCTAGTTTTTATGTGTGCAAAATGCTTTTCAGAGCGAGAGAAGCACTTTTTGACCAACAATGTGATTCTGAACTTACAATGTTGATATTGCTCAAAACTAATGGAATCCACTCCCAAATGGTGGTTGATGCTTAAATAACCCATTTGTAACCATCAAAACACGTTTGAATCGAAAGAAACAGAGATATTCACTTGTCAAGTTTTTATTCGTGCATAATGCTTTTCAGAGCGAGAGAAGCACTTTTTGACCAACAATGTGATTCTAACCTTACAATGTTGATATTGCTCAAAACTAATGGAATTCACTCCCAAATGGTGGTTTATGCTTAAATAACCCTTTTGTAAGCATAATTACACGTTTGAATTAAAAGTAACAGAAATATTCACTTTCTAGTTTTTATGTGTGCAAAATGCTTTTCAGAGCGAGAGAAGCACTTTTTGACCAACAATGTGATTCTGACCTTTGAATGTTGATATTGCTCAAAACTAATGGAATTCACTCCCAAATGGTGGTTTATGCTTAAATAACCCTTTTGTAAGCATAATAACACGTTTGAATTGAAAGGAACAGAACTATTCACTTTTCTAGTTTTTATGTGTGCAAAATGCTTTTCAGAGCGAGAGAAGCACTTTTTGACCAACAATGTGATTCTGAACTTACAATGTTGATATTGCTCAAAACTAATGGAATCCACTCCCAAATGGTGGTTGATGCTTAAATAACCCATTTGTAACCATCAAAACACGTTTGAATCGAAAGAAACAGAGATATTCACTTGTCAAGTTTTTATTCGTGCATAATGCTTTTCAGAGCGAGAGAAGCACTTTTTGACCAACAATGTGATTCTAACCTTACAATGTTGATATTGCTCAAAACTAATGGAATTCACTCCCAAATGGTGGTTTATGCTTAAATAACCCTTTTGTAAGCATAATTACACGTTTGAATTAAAAGGAACAGAACTATTCACTTTTATAGTTTTTATGTGTGCAAAATGCTTTTCAGAGCGAGAGAAGCACTTTTTGACCAACAATGTGATTCTGAACTTACAATGTTGATATTGCTCAAAACGAATGGAATTCACTCCCAAATGGTGGTTTATGCTTAAATAACCCTTTTGTAACCATAAAAACACGTTTGAGTTGAAAGAAACAGAAATATTCACTTGTCAAGTTTTTATGCGTGCAAAATGCTTTTCAGAGCGAGAGAAGCACTTTTTGACCAACAATGTGATTCTGAACTTACAATGTTGATATTGCTCAAAACTAATGGAATCAGCTCCCAAATGGTGGTTTATGCTTAAATAACCCATTTGTAACCATCAAAACACGTTTGAATCGAAAGTAACAGAAATATTCACTTTCTAGTTTTTATGTGTGCAAAATGCTTTTCAGAGCGAGAGAAGCACTTTTTGACAAACAATTTGATTCTGACCTTTGAATGTTGATATTGCTCAAAACTAATGGAATTCACTCCCAAATGGTGGTTTATGCTTAAATAACCCTTTTGTAAGCATAATAACACGTTTGAATTGAAAGGAACAGAACTATTCACTTTTCTAGTTTTTATGTGTGCAAAATGCTTTTCAGAGCGAGAGAAGCACTTTTTGACCAACAATGTGATTCTGAACTTACAATGTTGATATTGCTCAAAACTAATGGAATCCACTCCCAAATGGTGGTTTATGCTTAAATAACCCATTTGTAACCATCAAAACACGTTTGAATCGAAAGAAACAGAGATATTCACTTGTCAAGTTTTTATTCGTGCATAATGCTTTTCAGAGCGAGAGAAGCACTTTTTGACCAACAATGTGATTCTAACCTTACAATGTTGATATTGCTCAAAACTAATGGAATTCACTCCCAAATGGTGGTTTATGCTTAAATAACCCTTTTGTAAGCATAATTACACGTTTGAACTAAAAGGAACAGAACTATTCACTTTTCTAGTTTTTATGTGTGCAAAATGCTTTTCAGAGCGAGAGAAGCACTTTTTGACCAACAATGTGATTCTGAACTTACAATGTTGATATTGCTCAAAACGAATGGAATTCACTCCCAAATGGTGGTTTATGCTTAAATAACCCTTTTGTAACCATAAAAACACGTTTGAGTTGAAAGAAACAGAAATATTCACTTGTCAAGTTTTTATGCGTGCAAAATGCTTTTCAGAGCGAGAGAAGCACTTTTTGACCAACAATGTGATTCTGACCTTTCAATGTTGATATTGCTCAAAACTAATGGAATTCACTCCCAAATGGTGGTTTATGCTTAAATAACCCATTTGTAACCATCAAAACACGTTTGAATCGAAAGAAACAGAAATATACACTTGTCAAGTTTTTATGCGTGCAAAATGCTTTTCAGAGCGAGAGAAGCACTTTTTGACCAACAATGCGATTCTAACCTTACAATGTTGATATTGCTCAAAACTAATGGAATCAGCTCCCAAATGGTGGTTTATGCTTAAATAACCCATTTGTAACCATCAAAACACGTTTGATTCGAAAGTAACAGAAATATTCACTTTCTAGTTTTTATGTGTGCAAAATGCTTTTCAGAGCGAGAGAAGCACTTTTTGACCAACAATGTGATTCTGACCTTTGAATGTTGATATTGCTCAAAACTAATGGAATTCACTCCCAAATGGTGGTTTATGCTTAAATAACCCTTTTGTAAGCATAATAACACGTTTGAATTGAAAGGAACAGAACTATTCACTTTTCTAGTTTTTATGTGTGCAAAATGCTTTTCAGAGCGAGAGAAGCACTTTTTGACCAACAATGTGATTCTGAACTTACAATGTTGATATTGCTCAAAACTAATGGAATCCACTCCCAAATGGTGGTTTATGCTTAAATAACCCATTTGTAACCATCAAAACACGTTTGAATCGAAAGAAACAGAGATATTCACTTGTCAAGTTTTTATTCGTGCATAATGCTTTTCAGAGCGAGAGAAGCACTTTTTGACCAACAATGTGATTCTAACCTTACAATGTTGATATTGCTCAAAACTAATGGAATTCACTCCCAAATGGTGGTTTATGCTTAAATAACCCTTTTGTAAGCATAATTACACGTTTGAATTAAAAGGAACAGAACTATTCACTTTTCTAGTTTTTATGTGTGCAAAATGCTTTTCAGAGCGAGAGAAGCACTTTTTGACCAACAATTTGATTCTGAACTTACTATGTTGATATTGCTCAAAACGAATGGAATTCACTCCCAAATGGTGGTTTATGCTTAAATAACCCTTTTGTAACCATAAAAACACGTTTGAGTTGAAAGAAACAGAAATATTCACTTGTCAAGTTTTTATGCGTGCAAAATGCTTTTCAGAGCGAGAGAAGCACTTTTTGACCAACAATGTGATTCTGACCTTTCAATGTTGATATTGCTCAAAACTAATGGAATTCACTCCCAAATGGTGGTTTATGCTTAAATAACCCATTTGTAACCATCAAAACACGTTTGAATCGAAAGAAACAGAAATATACACTTGTCAAGTTTTTATGCGTGCAAAATGCTTTTCAGAGCGAGAGAAGCACTTTTTGACCAACAATGTGATTCTGACCTTTGAATGTTGATATTGCTCAAAACTAATGGAATTCACTCCCAAATGGTGGTTTATGCTTAAATAACCCTTTTGTAACCATAAAAACATGTTTGAGTTGAAAGAAAAAGAAATATTCACTTGTCAAGTTTTTATGCGTGCAAAATGCTTTTCAGAGCGAGAGAAGCACTTTTTGACCAACAATGTGATTTTTACCTTACAATGTTGATATTGATCAAAACTAATGGAATTCACTCTCAAATGGTGGTTTATGCTTAAATAACCCTTTTGTAAGCATAATAACACGTTTCCATTGAAAGTAACAGAAATATTCACATGTCAAGTTTTTATGTGTACAAAATGCTTTTCAGAGCGAGAGAAGCACTTTTTGACCAACAATGTGATTCTGACCTTTCAATTTTGATATTGCTCAAAACTAATGGAATTCACTCCCAAATGGTGGTTTATGCTTAAATAACCCTTTTGTAAGCATAATAACACGTTTCCATTGAAAGAAACAGAAATATTCACATGTCAAGTTTTTATACGTGCAAAATGCTTTTCAGAGCGAGAGAAGCACTTTTTGACCAACAATGTGATTTTTACCTTACAATGTTGATATTGATCAAAACTAATGGAATTCACTCCCAAATGGTGGTTTATGCTTAAATAACCCTTTTGTAAGCATAATAACACGTTTCCATTGAAAGTAACAGAAATATTCACATGTCAAGTTTTTATTTGTGCAAAATGCTTTTCAGAGCGAGAGAAGCACTTTTTGACCAACAATGTGATTCTGACCTTTCAATTTTGATATTGCTCAAAACTAATGGAATTTAATCCCAAATGGTGGTTTATGCTTAAATAACCATTTTGTAAGCATAATAACACGTTTCCATTGAAAGTAACAGAAATATTCACATGTCAAGTTTTTATGTGTGCAAAATGCTTTTCAGAGCGAGAGAAGCACTTTTTGACCAACAATGTGATTCTGACCTTTCAATTTTGATATTGCTCAAAACTAATGGAATTCACTCCCAAATGGTGGTTTATGCTTAAATAACCCTTTTGTAAGCATAATAACACGTTTCCATTGAAAGAAACAGAAATATTCACATGTCAAGTTTTTATGCGTGCAAAATGCTTTTCAGAGCGAGAGAAGCACTTTTGACCAACAATGTGATTTTTACCTTACAATGTTGATATTGCTCAAAACTAATGGAATTCACTCCCAAATGGTGGTTTATGCTTAAATAACCCTTTTGTAAGCATAATAACACGTTTCCATTGAAAGTAACAGAAATATTCACATGTCAAGTTTTTATGTGTGCAAAATGCTTTTCAGAGCGAGAGAAGCACTTTTTGACCAACAATGTGATTCTGACCTTTCAATTTTGATATTGCTCAAAACTAATGGAATTCACTCCCAAATGGTGGTTTATGCTTAAATAACCCTTTTGTAAGCATAATAACACGTTTCCATTGAAAGAAACAGAAATATTCACATGTCAAGTTTTTATGCGTGCAAAATGCTTTTCAGAGCGAGAGAAGCACTTTTTGACCAACAATGTGATTTTTACCTTACAATGTTGATATTGCTCAAAACTAATGGAATTCACTCCCAAATGGTGGTTTATGCTTAAATAACCCTTTTGTAAGCATAATAACACGTTTCCATTGAAAGTAACAGAAATATTCACATGTCAAGTTTTTATGTGTGCAAAATGCTTTTCAGAGCGAGAGAAGTACTTTTTGACCAACAATGTGATTCTGACCTTTCAATTTTGATATTGCTCAAAACTAATGGAATTCACTCCCAAATGGTGGTTTATGCTTAAATAACCCTTTTGTAAGCATAATAACACGTTTCCATTGAAAGTAACAGAAATATTCACATGTCAAGTTTTTATGCGTGCAAAATGCTTTTCAGAGCGAGAGAAGCACTTTTTGACCAACAATGTGATTTTTACCTTACAATGTTGATATTGCTCAAAACTAATGGAATTCACTCCCAAATGGTGGTTTATGCTTAAATAACCCATTTGTAACCATCAAAACACGTTTGAATCGAAAGAAACAGAAATATACACTTGTCAAGTTTTTATGCGTGCAAAATGCTTTTCAGAGCGAGAGAAGCACTTTTTGACCAACAATGCGATTCTAACCTTACAATGTTGATATTGCTCAAAACTAATGGAATCAGCTCCCAAATGGTGGTTTATGCTTAAATAACCCATTTGTAACCATCAAAACACGTTTGAATCGAAAGAAACAGAGATATTCACTTGTCAAGTTTTTATTCGTGCATAATGCTTTTCAGAGCGAGAGAAGCACTTTTTGACCAACAATGTGATTCTAACCTTACAATGTTGATATTGCTCAAAACTAATGGAATTCACTCCCAAATGGTGGTTTATGCTTAAATAACCCTTTTGTAAGCATAATTACACGTTTGAATTAAAAGGAACAGAACTATTCACTTTTCTAGTTTTTATGTGTGCAAAATGCTTTTCAGAGCGAGAGAAGCACTTTTTGACCAACAATGTGATTCTGACCTTTCAATGTTGATATTGCTCAAAACTAATGGAATCCACTCCCAAATGGTGGTTTATGCTTAAATAACCCATTTGTAACCATCAAAACACGTTTGAGTTGAAAGAAACAGAAATATTCACTTGTCAAGTTTTTATTCGTGCATAATGCTTTTCAGAGCGAGAGAAGCACTTTTTGACCAACAATGTGATTCTAACCTTACAATGTTGATATTGCTCAAAACTAATGGAATTCACTCCCAAATGGTGGTTTATGCTTAAATAACCCTTTTGTAAGCATAATTACACGTTTGAATTAAAAGGAACAGAACTATTCACTTTTCTAGTTTTTATGTGTGCAAAATGCTTTTCAGAGCGAGAGAAGCACTTTTTGACCAACAATGTGATTCTGAACTTACAATGTTGATATTGCTCAAAACGAATGGAATTCACTCCCAAATGGTGGTTT